>NW_027590094.1:0-132500 GCF_964213995.1 Mustelus asterias | reverse complement strand
CATATCCCTACATATTTACCCACTAGTCCCTCTAACCTAGGCATCTCAGGACACTAAGGGCAATGTTTAGCATGGCCAATCAACCTAACCCGCACATCTTTGGACTGTGGGAGGAAACCGGAGCACCCGGAGGAAACCCATGCAGACACGAGGAGAATGTGCAAACTCCACACAGACAGTGACCCAAGCCGGGAATCGAACCCAGGTCCCTGGAGCTGTGAAGCAGCAGTGCTAACCACTGTGCTACCGTGCCACCCTAACTCTTTAGTCTCTGCTTTACAACTGACTTGTTGTGTTTGGGTGTTACTGAGAGATTGTGTAACTGAGAGGAGATCCTGGGTTTTTGCTGTGCTATTTAATTTAAATATTTTCTTGTATTTTAATTATTTTCTCTCTCTTTCCCCAATAATTAATATTTAGATTTTACTGAGAGATTGTGTAACTGAGAAGGGGGAATCCTGGCCTCTTGTGCTATTTAATTTAAAGAATTCTTGTATTTTAATTAATTATTTTCTCTGTTCCCCAGGGATTTGAATTTTGAAGACTGCAACATGACTCGGAATCCTTGGACAAGGGGCTTTTCTCCAGAGGAGGATGGATGGACTGAGGCCTGTTCTATAGGCCGCATGTGAGTTGTTGTCTCTTTATTATCCTGATCCAGGTTTAATTTTAATCTCGCTTCCTCGGACGAACCAGTTCTGGTTCGATTGTGGGGTGGGCTGGAGTTTAAAACCCTGGGGTTAAAATATCCCGGCTTTGCAATTAGTCACAAACAGGTTAACCCTTTGCTGGGTGGCAAAGAGTGAATTAAATATCTGTAATATGAAACTGTCTAAAAGTTAGTTTTAAATCCAAGATAACAGGGATGGGAGACAGAGCGCTGTTCCTAATTGTTGAATAAAATTCATAGAGGCCTTTATAATTCAGTTTTCAGATGTTCAGACTTTCATTGTGTCCTCTCTGCAGCTTTTCCCCCATTCTGTCTATTTCTCTCTCTCTTTCTCTCCCTGTCCTTCCTCTATCTGTCTCTCTTTTTTATTCCCTCCCTCTCCCTCCCTCTTTTTCGCAGGAAGTCATATTTTGTTGGACAATCTCTCAGTAAAATCTGAGAAAGGGGAATCCTGGGCTCTTGTGCGATTTAATTTAAACATTTTCTGGTATTTTAATATATTTCTCTCTCTTTTACCCAAGAATTAATATTTAGATTTTACTGAGAGATTGTGTAACTGAGAAAGGGGAATCCTGGGCTCTTGTGGATTCAATTTAAACATTTTCTTGTATTTAAATTAATTATATTCTATCTCTTCCCAAGGAATTCATATTTAGTTAGACAATCTCTCAGTGAAATCTTAGAAGGGGGAATCCTGGGCTCTTGTGCTATTTAATTTAAACATTTTCTTGTACTTTAATTAATTATTTTCTCTTCTCCCCAGGAATTTGAATTTTGAAGACTGCAACATGACTCGGGATCCTTGGACAAGGGGCTTTTCTCCAGAGGAGGATGGATGGACTGAGGCCTGTTCTATAGGCTGCAAGTGAGTTGTCGTCTCTTTATTACCCTGATCCAGGTTTAAATTTAATCTCGCTTCCTCGGATGAACCAGTTCTGGTTCGATTGTGGGATGTGTGGGGGGCTGGAGTTTAAAATGCTGGGGTTAAAATATCCCGGCTTTGCAAATAGTCACAAACACGTTAACCCTTTGGTGGGTGGCAGAGTAAATTATGTATGAAACTGTCTATAAGTTTGTTTTAAATCTAAAATAACAGGGGTCGGAGACAGAGCAATGAACCTAATTGTTGAATAAAATTCACAGAGGCCTTTACAATTCAGTTTACAGATGTTCAGATTTTCATTTCATCCTCTCCACAGCTTTTCCCCCATTCTGTCTATTTCTCTCTGCTTTTCTCTCCATTTCCTTCCGCTATCTGCCTCTCTTTATTCTCTCTCTCTCCCTCTTTTTCCCAGGAATTAATATTTAGTTGGACAATCTCTCAGTAAAACCTGGAAAGGGGCAATCCTGGGATTTTGTGCTGTGTGATTTTCATTCTGGGTGTCCCGGGGGGTTTGATTTCACTGTCTCAGCCCCTCTCTGCCTCTCTCTCTCTCTCTCTGTATAAACTTTTCCCAAATTACAAAACACTCAACACAGCTGACTGCACCTTGTGGGATCTTGCTGGGGATTTTGTTTTAAAAAGGGTGTTTTCTCAGAGGCAGTTTAAACCTTTCAGGGGACTGTGGGGAAGTCTCCAGACTTGGGACAACACACACACAGGGTTGGGGGCTGGGGGTGGCGGGCGGGGGGGAGGTGGGCAGTCAGGTATACTGGTATTCTGGGAGACTGATATTCCCAACAAGGGCCAGAGGTCTCAGTGCTGAAACATATTAAACTGTTCAAACAGAGGCAGGCAGAAAGCCATGAGGCTTCAGAGCTCCCTGTAGATGCAAAGGTAACTCCCATTGCCAAAAAGTAGCCACATGTGAAGTGGAAACACCTTCCCTCAGCTTGTTACACACTGACCTTTCCACAAACCCAACATGTTTACAAACACTCGCTGCAGTTTCTGCAAACTTTGTATCAAACTGCCTCCCATTCTGCTCAATACTGACCCCCTCTCAACCTGGCACTGAACTAGTGTCTGAATTGAGACAGAGACACACAGACAGAGTTTTTAAAGTTGAAAGTTTTAAAGTTTATATATTAGTGTCACAAGTAAGGCTTACATTAACACTGCAATGAAGTTACTGAGAGAGACAGAGAGAGGCAGAGACACACAGAGACAGAGACATAGATAAAGAGACAGAAAGAGACAGAGAGATAAAGAGACAGAGAGGATGTTTAAAGTTTGTTTATTCCTGTCACAAGTAAGGCTCACATTAACGCTGCAGTTACTGAGAGAGACAGAAAGAGAGAGTTTTTAAAGTTGAAAGATTTAAAGTTTATTTATTAGTGTCACAAGGCTTACATTAACACTGCAATGAAGTTAGTGAGAAAGACAGAGATAGAGGGAGCATCCAGAGTGGGTTCAGTAACACATTTATTGATCAGATATCTCTCTCTGTGACTCTTTAGCGATGAGATATTCAGCCAGGATGGTTTCACTGACCCTCTTCAGCAGGCAGATATTCCCAAATCCAGCCTAGGTCTCAAACACACACACACCACTCACACATTCCCTCTGCTCTGTCCAAGGGAATATTTTAATCCAGGAATTTCTATTTTATATTTACAGGGTGAGGGGGGGGAGAAACTCAACTCAAAAATCCTGCAGTCTCTCCAAGCTGCTTTTAAATTTCAATTCAAACCCTGGGCCACATGGGAAGCTGCAGAGATTGGGAAACTTACCAAACCCAGTTTGTGTGTGAGAGTGTCTGCAGCTTTTGTGTCTTTGAACTTGCGAGGGTGCCAGGGAGAGAATGTCACTGTCTTCACCTCTCTCTCTGCCTCTCTGTATAAAAAAATCACCAACTTAAACCACACTCAATAATGCGACCATACACAATTAATTATCAAATATCTGTCTCTCTCGCTTTATCTCTGTCTCTCCCCGTCTCTCTCTCTCCCTGTTCTCTCTCTCCCTGTCTCTTCTCGAGCAGAAACAGGTGGAGACAGAGAGGCAGGGAGAGAGAGGAAGAGGGAGGGATGGAAACAGCTGGAGTTGTGGGTTAGATGCAGGGGGAGAGACACAGGCTGTTAGAGGGAGGGGGGGTTTCAGTGAGGGACAGGGTCTCCAGTTTAATTCTGAGGGTCCTGAGAGAGGGATTTCACTGTCTCAGCCCCTCTCTGGCTCCCTCACTCTGTATAAACAATTCCCAAATTTAAAAAACGCTCAACACAGCTGACTGCACTTTGTGGGATCTTGCTGTGCACCACAGTGATTTTAGTTTTAAAAAGGGTTACTTTTAAGAGGGAGTTCCGGCCTTTCTGGAGATTTGGGATGATGCAGACACACACACACACACACACACACAGGGTAGTGAGTGGGGAAGGGGGCTCACAGCAGGCGAGAGAGTGGGGGGTGGGGGGAGGACTGTGTCCCATCTGATTCAGGTTCACATTGCTGCTGCTGCTGTGGGATCTTGCTGTGCACACACTGGGCCTGTGGCCTTTGGCTGCACTGCAACAGCGACCGCACTTTTTATTTTCAAACAAAATCTGGCCCAGGGACCGCAAAGTGGGTTCAAGGAAAAAGCTTGAAAAGGGGTCGGGTAAATTCAAGCACTTTAATCGCCGAGGCATCGTAGGCTCTGGAGCAAGTGCTGGGGAATGGGAGGAGGATAGATTGGGATTTGATGGCCAGCATGGAGCTGGTGGGCCGAAGGGCCTGTTTCTGTGCTGTGTGACTCCAGATTCTTTTCTCTCTCTCTTTTCCCAGGAATTTCTATTTGGATGGGGGGTGGGTATAGAATTTCCCTGTCTCTGTCTCTCCAGCGTTCTTACCAATCCCAGCACCCCTCCCCTCTCTCTCTCTCCCCAGACATTCCTGTCTATATTTCATCTTTCAATAAAATGTTTAAGAAAACACCAATGTGAATTGTTGTCAATTTAATTTGGGAAGAGAGAGAGAGAGAGAGAGGAGTGGATCCCATTTCCCACACACTCTCCTGCAGTCCTCACCCACAACATTTATTTAATCTGGCCCTCACCAGGTTGTGTGTGTGGGATCTTGCTGTGCACACAGGTGGGTCTGGCTCCCTATTCCTCGCACTGTGACCGTGAGCAGAACTTTAAACAGGAAAGATGTTGGGGAGGCGGAGGAGGCAGAGAGAGAGACAGAGAAATGGAGGGAGAGCTAAACAGAGAGGGTGTGGGGGGGAGGGGTGTGAGAGGGTCTCAGGAGGGGCAGGGGGAAAGAGACACAGAGTCTGGGGCTGCCCTCCTCCATCGTGGGACTGGCAGTGGGATCTTGCTGTGCAGAATTACCTTCATTGTCATTTGAATCATTCATTCATTGACTAAGGGAGGGTGGGGGTGTGATTGTGGGATTATAAATATTGTTACCACGCTGAGGTGATGTTTCCCTCTGCGCTATTTTGTAACCCCCCCAAAGAGATACACCTCGCCTCGTAATCTTAAGTGTGTGTGAGACAGGAGGAAGCTACTGGTTTTAGACAGATGTGCAGAAGGAGGTCATTCGGCCCATCTAGTCTGTACCGACCACAATCCCAACCAGGCCCTATTCCCATGACCCCACACTTTTAACCTGCTAATCCCCCTGACACTAGGGTCAATTTAACACGGCCAATCCACCGAACCCGCACAGCTTTGTGCTGTCGGAGGAATTGGTAAATTAAAGCAGGATCTGACACTCTCTGTATCAGGAACAACTAACAGGTCTTTAATTTAGACTGGGTGACAACCTTATTAAAACAATGAACAAACTGAATAAACTCCCCAGTAGAATGCTGTTCCAATGACAAGACTCACTCAGGAATAATGAAATAAATCATTACAGAATAGAGTCACTCTCAAATAATATAATACCAGGCGTCTGTTGGAAGTGTGAACTTTCTTCTGCTGCTTGGGTCTGGAATACTTTCTGAGTTGGTTTCTGCTTCTATTTAGATGGTGATGTGATGAAGCTGTATATATTACTGCAGGATTCAGTATCAGACTCTCCCTCCTTCAATCTAAAGAGGCAGCAAGGTCGCTCCCTCCCCGTTATTTCCCCCTGTCCCGGGTTTAAATACCCAGAATTTCCTCACAGTATTCCTGCAATTTGAGTGGCTTGAGGCTGTCACCAACGCTCCAATTTGAATGCAATTGGTTGTGTGTGTTTGAGAGCATGTTTTAAAATCATTGACCCAATTCAAAGCCTGTTTTGCTCTGCTGGGACTCTGGCTGCTGCTTTGGACACAAATGTTGTAAAGTTGTCTCCTGCAGCCCTGCTTTCTGCAGTTTAAAATCCCCAGCACAAAGACACAGGCTTTCTAAAGACACAACGCTGGATGGTTCGGTTTGGTTTTCTCAGCATTTCTTTTCAATATTTACATTTGTCAAACACCAGATGTTTTACCCTAGATGCAACTTCATAACCATATTAGAGAGAGACAGAGAGAAAGAAAGGGAGAGAGAAAGACAGAGAGGGAGAGAAAGAGAGAGAGAGAGAAAGGGAGAGAGAGAGACAGAGACGGGAGAGTGAGGGAAAGCAGGAAAGGGCAGCAAGAGGTCAGGGTTGTGGGGGGGTGCAGTGAGGGGGTGGGGGAAGAGACACAGGATCTGGGGGTCTCTCGTGTGGAGGGAGAGAGAGGGAGACGTGTGGTTCCCTCATTTCCCACTCACTTTACCCCAATCCTCATTTAAAAATCACTTTGTATCTGGCCCTGCTCAGACTGTGTGTGGGATCTTGCTGTGCCCTCATGCTCTCTGTCTCCCCTCCTCCCCTCCCCATATTCCCCGCACCGTGACAGTGCCCCACATTTTAAACATAAAAAGATGGAGGGGAAGGAGGGTGGGGTAGAGAGAGGAACAGAGAAGGGGTGGGGAGTGTCGGGGGCTGAGTGGAGGGGGGTAGGGGGATAGAGACAGAGGCTCTGGGGGTGGGTGGTGTCCTCCTGCAGTGTGGGACTCCCTGTGGGATCCTGATTGCAGCATTCCCAGTCTCTGAGAGAAAGAGAGAGACAGAAAGAGAAAGAGGGGGAAAGACAGAGAGAGAGAGAGAGAGAGACAGGCAGGGAGAAAGAGAGAGAGAAACAGTGTGAGGGAGAGAGAGAGAAAGACAGAGAAAGATGGAGGGAGAGAGAGAGAGAAAGATGGACGGAGAGAGAGAGAAAGGCAGACAGGGAGTGAGAGAGAAAGATGGAGGGAGTGGGAGAGAGAGAGGGGGAGAGTGAGGAGGAAAACAGGAAAAGACAGCAAGAGGTGAGGTTTGTGGGGGTGCAGTGAGGGGGTGGGGGAAGAGACACAGGATCACAGTGACCCGAGCTGGGAATTGAACCCGGGTCCCTGGAGCTGTGAGGCAGCAGCGCCAACCACTGTGCCCCCGTGTGGCCCTACATGTTATGATTCAATTCTGAGGGTCCCGGGGCGAAGGGGGGGGGGGGTGGATTTCACAGCCTCAGCCCCTCTCTGCCTCACTCTCCCTCTGTATAAACATTTCCCAAATTAAAACACACTCAACACAGCGAACTGCACCTTCTGGGATCTTCCAGAGCACCACAGAGATTGTGTTTTAAAAAGGGTTTGGCTTCGTTTTAAGAGGGAGTTCAACCCTTTCTGGGAATTTGGGATGAGACACACAGGGTAGTGAGTGGGGAAGGGGGCTCACAGCAGGCGAGAGTGTTGGGGGTGTGTTGGGGAGGACTGTGTCCCATTTGATTCAGGTTCACATTGTTGCTGCTGCTGCTGTTGTTGTGGGATCTTGCTGTGCACACACTGGGCCTGTGGCCTTTGCTCGCAACAGTGACCACACTTTATTAAACAAAATCTCGCTCACGGACCGCAAAGTGGGTTCAAAGGAAGAAGTGTAAACGGGGTCGGGTAAATTAAAGCACTTCAATCGCCGAGGCATCGTAGGCTGTGCAGCGAGTGCTGGGGAATGGGGGGAGTATAGATTGGAATTTGATGGCCAGCATAGACCTGGTGGGCCGAAGGGCCTGTTTCTGTGCTGTGTGACTCCAGATTCTCCTCCCTCTTTTCCCAGGAATTTCTATTTGGATGGGGGGGCGTTCATAATTTCCCTGTCTCTGTCTCTCCAGCGTTCTTACCAATCCCAGCACCCCTCCCCTCTCTCTCTCCCCAGACATTCCTGTCTATATTTCATCTTTCAATAAAATGTGATGGAAAACACCAATGTGAATTTTTTGGATTTAATTTCAGGGAGGGAAAGACAGAGAGAGAGAAAGAGAGAGACAGGGAGGGAGGGAAAGACAGACAGAGACAGAGAAAGACAGGGCGGGGGGGGGGGGGAAGGAGAGACAGACAGAGAGAGAGAGAAAAGCAGCCGAATAAAACCTGCAGCAGCCGCTTTATTCCATCGGATTGGGGATGTGATTGTGGGTTTTCCTGCTATCTCTCTCTCTCTCCCATCTTTCTCCTTTGATTGTGAGTTATCAGGGAAGGAGAGAGAGAGAAAGGGAGGGTAACAGAGGGAGATCAAAGGCAGAGGGGCAGGGAGAGGAGACACACTGGAGGGGGGCTGGGTTAGGGGTGGGTCCTCTGCTCTGCACTCACAGCCCAGCTCCCCAGTCTCTGGGGAAAAGACCCTCACTCACACCCTCCCAGAAGGTGGGATTTGTAACCAGCGGCTGTGTGACTGAGGCTGAATCTGGGCTGTTGTGTTTGAATAGATTTTTTCCCAATATAAAGATATTGGAATGTGGCTGCTGCCACATTGCAGTGAGAGAGAGATGTGGCTTTGCAGGAGCTTCCCTCCCCATTTCCCCATGGAAATCACTGAGAAATAGCAAACGTGGCCCACAACACGTCATTATTTGAAACGGTCAGACAGAAACTTATCAGAGAGAGCATTTTAATCCCCATTCATCAACAGAGCAGAGATCAGGACAGATTATCCAGAGTAAGAGAGACCGGGGCAAAGATGGGGTATTGGATATATATATAGATCTGGGGGGAAAGCAAAAGAGACACAGAGGGGGCTGGACATGTTCAGAGATAGAGGCAGAGAAAGAGAGAAACAGCGAGAGACAGAGGGAATGGGAGAAGGGTGTGACTGTGCTCGAAGTGGAAGGTTCCCTGTTCATATCGAATGTACAAACAGCACCAATGCTGGAGTGACTTATTATTTTCATTTGCGGGGGGGGGAGAGATGGAGGGGAAAGAGAGGGAGACGTGTGGTTCCCTCATTTCCCACTCACTTTACCCCAATCCTCACTTCAAAATCACTTTGTATCTGGCCGTGTTCAAGCTGTGTGTGTGTGGGATCTTGCTGTGCACTCATGCTCCGTCCCCCTGCCCCGTCCCCCTGCCCCATATTCCTCACACTATGACAGAGCCCCATGCTTTAAACATAAAAAGATGGAGGGGAAGGAGGGTGGGGTAGAGAGAGAGAAACAGGGTGAACAGAGAAGGGGTGGGGAGTGTTGGGTGCTCAGTGGAGGGGGGTAGGGGGATAGAGACAGAGGCACTGGGGGGGGGGGAGGTGTCCTCCTGCAGTGTGGGACTCCCTGTGGGATCCTGATTGCAGCATTCCCAGTCTCTCTCCCTCTCACTGTGAAGCACTCGGGAGGGAGAGGGAGCTGAAATTCAAATTCCTGAGCCTGGGGGAAAGGCTTGTTCTCAATCCCAGAGTCCTGCTTGTGTTTTTAGACAGGGCGCTGGGATTTGTGGGTGTGGATGGAGAAGATTGTTCTGTTTAACTGGGGGGTGGGAGAGAGGGGGGTTTGTTCTTTCCACCTGAGGAATAATGCAGCCTCTGTGACTAGGCCGCACTTCACGGCCTAAATCTCAGCAGCACTTTTGCATTCGCTTAATTCCCCAACAGGGTTTAAGTGGCTGAATTCAATGGTTCAATAAAATGTGAAGCAGCCGCTTCAGGGTGGGATTGTGGATTTTCCTGCCCCCCCCGCCCCCCTCTCATTTCCCTTTTGATTGTGAGTTTTATTTTAAACGGTCAGACAGAAACTTAGAGAGAGCATTTCAATCCAGATTCACCTCGAGAGAGAGAAACAGAGCAGAGATCAGGACAGGTTATCCAGAGACGGGGTATTGGACAGATATAGATCTGGGGGAAGTGTGTAGGAGACGGAGAGGGAGAAACAGAGGGGGGGGGGGGCAGAGAGAGGTGACTGACAGAAGTGGGAACTTCATTGGGGCCTCCTGTGTTTATTCACTGGCCTGTCTCTGGAGTAAAGCCCCCAGAATGCTTTGATGTGTTTAATAAATTCAATATCGGGATAGTCAGGAGGCAGTTGGAAGTTCATTGCATTTGAAACTTGTTCCCATTTTGTCAGGGTTTAATAATGAGGAGGTGAAAATGAATGTTTCCCCCACCTCCCCCCAGTGAGATTGTGAATTTCAGCAAGTCCTGGGATCTTGCTGTGCCTTTTATTGTTTATAATCAGCTTTTGTTTTGTGTTTAATCAAATTTCACTTTATTTTCTCTTTCTCTCTTCCAAGGAGAATTCCTTTGGAAACTTTGGCGATGCAGAGAGCGAATAGTTTTGCCGTGAGGAATCCTCGGACAAGAGCTATAACCAGAGAGAAAAATATTAATAAAAGTCCCCGTGTCTTTGTCGTTCATTTTTATTCACAGATAGACTGGTGGGGCTTTTACACGGAGGGTTAGTGGTCTGTGTGTCAGGGGGAGGGGGCATTCCCAGTGATCCCTGCTCCAATGTAATCCCACAGATTTCAATCCCTCTCCCTGAAGCTCTGTCTGTGCAACTCCCCCATCCTCAGAACTGTTTCTCCACATCTTTCCAATCCCGGTCTCTCCCCATCCTTTATACCTCAGCCTCTCACAATGGCAGCATCTTTCCCTTTTTCTCTCCTTCTCTCTATCTTTCACTCTCTCTCTGAAACTTTGTCACTCTGTCTTGCCAAAGCCCCACTTTCTATTTATCTCGACATCTCACTTTGTATCTCAGCCTCTCCGTCTCTCTCTCTCTCTCTGTGGATCATTTTATCTCAATCACAGCAGCCTCCTCTCCGTCTCTCTCTCTCTATCTCTGCTCCCCCCTCTGTCTATCTCTGCTCCCTCTCTGTGACTCATTCTGTCTGAAGTACAGCAGCATTCTCTCTCACTCCCCATCTCTATATCTTTTCACAATAACTTCATTGCAGTGTTAATGTAAGCCTACTTGTGATTAACAAATACAATTTTAACATTAACTCTGCTTTTATTTGTCTCTTATCTCTCTCTCTATCGCTTCCCTCTCTCTATCTGCTTCCCCCTCTCTCTGATCTCTGCTTCCTTCTCTGTGAATCAGTCTGAATTACAGTCGCATCCTCCCCATCTCCATCTCTCTGATCTCTGCTTCCCCCTCTCTGTGAATCATTCTGTCTGAATTACAGCAGCATTCTCTCTATCTCCATATCTCTACTTCTCTGTCTCTTATATCTCTCTCTCTCTCTCTGCTCTCTCGTGGGGGACGGGCCAGATCACGGGTTTGCTGTTCACAAGCAGCAAGGGCCCAGGAACGCAGAGGGAGGGAATCGGGGGCAATTCAGAGGGATTCAGCACTGCTGAAAGGGCTGACCAGAGTCAGGGGTTATCAGAGAAAGGGGGCAATGGAGGAGGGGGGAGGGGGAATCAGACAGGGGGTCTGTTGTACAGGATGGGGGTGGGGGATGTTATAACACAGGCTGCTCAGTGTCAAGGGAATTAGTCATTTGAACGTTAATGTTTAAAATGGGCAGAGTTTCCACATCCAACTCCACCAGGAGCTGTTTACAGGGGGTGGTGGACGGGGATGGACACGCGGAGGGGGGGGGGGTACTAATTAGAAAGGGGGGGATCTGTCAGTCCAGAGGCTGTTCACAGGGAGGGAGTGGGAATTTGCCAGGTTGAGAGGGGCGGGGGGGGAAAGAGGGGAACTTAGAGGGATACGGGGCTCAGAGGGAAGGATCGGGAGATTTAGAGGGATTGTGAGGAGGGACGACAGATTTGGCTGGAGTGGGGGGGGGATTGAGGGGGATTAAAGGGGGAGAGTGGAGAGGGATGTAGGGGTAGACTCAGGGATTGTGGTCGGGAACTAGAGGGATTCAGGGGGATTTAAGGGTCTCATGGGGACATTGGGATTTAGCGGGGCTGAGAGGGAGGGAATCGGGGGGAATTGAGGGGGATTTGGGAAGAGGGGGCTCAGAGGGGAATTTCTGGGGTTCTGAGGGATACAGGAGGGATTGGGGGGTTTACGGGGATTAAAAGACATGGTTTGGTGCTCAGACAGATTGAAGGGGTGGGATTGGAGAGGGAGCAGGATTCGGGGGCAGAGGAATGTGGCGAGGGTGGGTGCGATCTCGGGAGACATTCAGGGGGGATTCCAGAGGAATCTCAGGGGCTTAGAATCTGGGGAGGGTCTGGATGGGGTAGGGAGTCAGAGGGAGATGGCGGGGGGGCGAGTCGGGGTGGAGGGAAAGGGATTGAGGGCGGGGTGGATTTATAGGGATTTGGGAGGGGGGAAATTCAGAGAGGGATTTAGGGTGGGGCCTTGCATCAGGGTTAGAATTGGGGGGGGTGTCGAGCGATTCGGAGTGGGGGGGTGACTCAGAGGGATTCAGGGGTGGGGAGGACTGAGGAAGGATTGGGTGGCTTGATTTTGGCAGGGGGGGCAAAGGGAGCCTTTGGGGGGGGGGGCTGAGGATTTGGGGCAGGAACTTGGAGGATTCAGGGGGCTGAGAGTCAGATTGGCAGTGGGTGTCAGAGAGATTGAGCGGGGGGAGGGGGTGCTTACAGAGTCGGATTGAAGCAGATCGGGCAGAGGGACAGGGAATCAGGTGGGGGAAAGGGGAGTTTTGGGGGGGAATTAGTGGAGATTGAGGGCAGCGGGCTGAGAAGGATTGGGAGTGGCTCAGAGGGCTTTGGCGGTGAGTTCCTGAGAGAGAGTGAGTGGGGGGGTGATTAGAGTGGGATTCGGGGGCGGGCAATTCGGGGGCGGGCAATGCGGGGGCGGGCAATTCGGGGGCGGGCAATTCGGGGGCGGGCAATCGGGGGGCGGGCAATCGGGGGGCGGGCAATCGGGGGGCGGGCAATCGGGGGGCGGGCAATCGGGGGGCGGGCAATCGGGGGGCGGGCAATCTGGGGGGGCGGGCAATCGGGGGGGGGCAATCGGGGGGGGGGCAATCGGGGGGGGGGGCAATGCCGGGGGGGGGGCAAAACCCAGGGGGGGGGCAAAACCCAGGGGGGGGGGCAAAACCCAGGGGGGGGGCAAAACCCAGGGGGGGGGGCAAAACCCAGGGGGGGGGGCAAAACCCAGGGGGGGGGCAAAACCCAGGGGGGGGGGCAAAACCCAGGGGGGGGGCAAAACCCAGGGGGGGGGGCAAAACCCAGGGGGGGGGCAAAACCCAGGGGGGGGGGCAAAACCCAGAGGGGGGGGCAAAACCAAGGGGCAATTTATCATTGCCAATGCACCTAACCCGCACACCTTTGGATTGTGGGAGGAAACCAGACCCGGAGGAAACCCACGCAGACACGGGGAGAATGTGAAAACTCCACACAGACAGTGGCCCAAGCCGGGAATCAAACCCAGTTCTCTGGAGCTGTGATGCAGCAGTGCTAACCACCATGCCATTGTGCTGCTCACCACTGTGCAATATGCATTGTCTGTATAGCGTGCAAGAAACAATACCTTTCACTGTATACTAATACATGTGACAAGAATCAAATCAAATCAAAACAAATCATCACAAAATTAAATAATTTAATTTATTCCTCCATCTGCCAACTTGTTCCCCATTCTGTTATTTTGTCTATATCTCTGTGCAGCCCCTTTGAATTCTCCTCATAGCTTTAATTCACAATTAGTTTAGAATCATATTGGAAATCTGATAGCTTACTCCCAGCAACTTCAGTTATTTTGTTGACATATATTGGCCGAGTGGTATTATCGCCAGACTATTAATCCAGAAACTCAGCTAATGCTCCAGGGACCCGGGTTCGAATCCCGCCACGACAGGCGATGGAATTGGAATGCAATAAAAAATATCTGGAATTAAGAATCTACTGATGACCATGAAACTATTGTCGACTGTCGGAAAAGCCCATCTGGTTCACGAATGTCCTTCAGGGAAGGAAATCTGCCGTGCGGACCCGGTCTGGCTCACATGTGACTCCAGAGCCGCAGCAATGTGGTGGACTCTCAACTGCCCTCGGGCAAGTAGGGATGGGCAATAAATGTTGGCCCAGCCAGCGACGCCCATGTACCACGAACAAATAATAAAAAAACATAAACAGCTACATCCCCAATACAAATTTTTGCAATATTTCATAAGTTACAGCCAACCAGCCTGAATGTGCTTCAGTATCCCGACTCACTGTTCCGTGCCTGCTGACGAATTATCTATCCAATCCAGGCTGTCAACCTGAGCCACAATCGGACACCTCGACTCTTTGTGCTGCATGCTATGGGATTGTTGTAATCCAAATCTATGACATCAACTGGCCCCATCGTGTAGAGCGGTGAACTCACTTGCCTACATGACAAGGGTGTGATTCAGTATACTACCAATGATGTGAGTTCAATCTCCCTACAGGCTGCAGTGATTTGTAAATATTGTCTCCACAACTTGTCCAAGAGTGGCATTGACAGAGTGGATAGTCAGTGGCTCTTTCCTAGGGTAGAAACGTCAAGTACGAGGGGACATAGGTTAAAGGTGCGTGGGGAAAAGATCAGAGGAGATCTGTGAGGCAAGTTTTTTACACAGAGGGTGGTGAATTGCTGGAACGCGCTGCCCGAGGAGGTGGTGGGAGCAGGTACGATAGCGGCATTTAAGGGGCATCTAGATGAATACATGAATAGAATGGGAATGGAAGGATACGGATTCTGTAAGTGCATACGGTTTTAGTTTAGGCAGGCATTATGATCGGCGCAGGCTTGGAGGGCCGAAGGGCCTGTTCCTGTGCTGCACTGTTCTTTGTTCTTTGAGTGGTGAACTGAAATGGGCAACACGGTGGTACAGTAGTTGGCACTGCTGCCTCACAGTGCCAGGGACCCGGGTTCGATTCCTGGCTTGGATCACTGTCTGTGCGGAGTCTACATGTTCTCTCCGTGTCTGCATGGGTTTCCTCCGGCTGCCCCCCGTTTTCTCCCACAGTCTGAAAGACGTGCTGGTTCGGTGCGTTGGCCATGTTAAATTCTCTCTCTGTGTACCCAAACAGGCACTGGAGTGTGGGGACTAGGAGATTTTCACAGTAACTACATTGCAGTGTTAATGTAAGCCTACTTGTGACACTAATAAAAACAGCACATTTACTATATCAGCAGTTATCTATTTCAGAGCACTGAAGTCAGCTTTAAGTTTTGGCGATGTTATATGGTTTAAATCCCTCGACTTATACTTATACTTCCACCTCCAGATACTGAGAGCTCCTTGCTCTTATGAGTAAGTCCATTGGTTATCCTCTATTCCTGCTATGGAAATGACGTGTTCCACTGTGAAAACAGGTGCAGAATACAGAATCCTCAATATAAACATTCAAAAGGGTCCAGAGGGGGAATTCTTTCACATGGAGTGTGGTGAGTGTCTGGAACAAGCTGCCAGAGGCAGTAGGAGAGGGGGGTACAATTTTGTATTTTAAAAAAGCGTTTAGTCAGTTCCATGGGTACGATGGGTATAGAGAGACATGGGCCAAATGCGGGCAATTGGGACGAGCTTAAAGGTAAAAACTGGGCGGCACGGACAGGTTGGGCCGAAGGGCCTGTTTCCATGCGGTAAACCTCAATGACTCGATAACATAGGAACAGGAATTAAGAGCAGAAGTCGGCAAATTCAGCCCTTCGAGCCTGATCCGCCATTCAATCAGATCATGGCTGATCTCTCCCTGGTCTCAAATCCCCCTCCCCACCTGTTCCCCATATCCCCTTATCCCTTTTTTATTAGAAATATATCCATCTCCTTCTTGAAACCATTCAATGATTCAGACTCCATTGCGCGATGGGGCAGCGAGTTCCACAAACTCACCACCTCTGCGAGAAGTAGTTCGTCCTCATCTCAGTATTAAATCTACCGCCTCTCAACCTATACCTGTGACCTCTTGTTTGAGATTGCCCCATAAGAGGAAACATTTGGTCTACAGTTACTTTATCAATCCCTTTTAAAATTTTATATACCTGCATCAGATCCCCTCTCATCCCTCTGAACTCCAGTGAGTACAAGCCCAAAGTGATTAATCTCTCCTCATACGTCAATCCTCTCATCCTAGAGTCAATCTGGTGAACCTCCTCTGAACTGCCTCCAATGCAGCAACATCCTTCCTCAAATAAAGTGACCAAAACTGGACACAACACTCCAGATACTCTGTGGGATTTTCATAGAATCATAGATAAAAAGATTCTTATCACTTGGAAAGGTTTCATCAGGAATGAGGGGGCCTTAGTACATTTTGTTTTACCCGAAGTGGGAGGCAGCCATTCCTGATCGAAACTGGACGATCTTAATATCTTGGAACAGTGGAGTTCAAAGAGGCGCGCGAGACAATGAAATGGGAGATGGGTGGGAAGGAGGAAATGTAAGGAAAGTCACTGAGCTAAGTAATATGATTAGAGATAGAGGTGAGAGGGGAAAGATTTCAAAGGGAACTGAGGGGCAACTTCTTCAAACGGAGGGTGGTGTGTGTATAGAATGAGCTGCCGGAGAAAGTGGTTGAGGCAAGTTCAGTACCAACATTTAAAAAGCATTTGGATAGAGGGAAAGGATTATAGGGATATGGACTGAACGCGGGCAATTGGGACCAACTGGGAGGGCACCATGGTCAGCATGGACTGTTTGGGCCGAAGGACCTGTTTCCATGCTGTATTGCTCTGTGACTCGATATCGGCTGCGTGAAGAGATATTCTGTGACTAGCACGATGCTGAGTGAAGTTGTAAAACTTGAAGTGTCCTTCCAGAAACAAAGAAAGATTTATGTTTCAAAATACACCCCTGTTTCTGAATATTTTGGATTTCCACAGTGCAGTGGAAGAGTGTCAGAATTCATGTGGTTTGCCTTGAATATTGTGACAGCAGTTTTGCCTTGAGTATTATTTCTGGAATTTGATCTATCAACAGCTGTAAGAGATAATTGAAAAGAAATTAGCAGGGGGGTAGGAGGGTAAATATGTGGGGTTATGGGGATAGGGCCTGGTTGGGAATGTGGTCAGTGCGGACTCGATGGGCCAAATAACCTCCTTCTGCACTGCAGGGATTCTATGATCTTGGTTTCAGATAAAACGCGGCACAACATCGTGGGCCGAAGGGCGTGTTCTGTGCTGTTCTATCTATGAAAGTGATTATAAGACTATTCTCACCAACTGGAATTTTAATAAGACTGTCCATAATATACCACCTAAATCCCCCACACCTCATTTTTAAATTTTGCCTCCTCATAACTGACCCTTCAGCTCAGGGGAACAGCTGCTCTCTCACCACCCTGTCCATGTCCTTCATAATCTTGTACACCTCGATCAGGTCGTCCCTCAGTCTGCTCTGCTCCAGAGACAACAAACAATACCTATCCAACCTCTCTTCATTCCTTATATGTTCCGTCCCAGGCAGCATCTTGGCGAATCTCCTCTGCACCACCTCCAGTGCAATCACATCCTTCCTATAATGTGTCGACCAGAACTGCACACAGTACTCCAGCTGTGGCCAAACCAACGCTCTATACAACTCCATCATGACCTCTACGTTTTTGTAATTTATATCCCGATTGACAAAGTTGAACAATAATATTCCAGCAAAGACGAATCGCTGGCAACCCCTCATCACACCTCAGCAGCTATAGACGCTGGTCGGGTCTGTGGTCCCGTGAGCCGTCCCGCTGGTCAGGAGGGAACCACTGCCATTCCATCAGCCCAGGTATTCTGCTGCGGGGAAGCAACTTCACTTTCTCCGAAGTTAGGAGGTGGTGGGAAGAAGCCTCCTCATAGCAGACGTTCTGTCCAATCTATTTAGGGTGTAGCGGTGATGGAGTGGTTAGCACTGCTGCCTCACAGAGCGAGGGACCCGGGTTCGGTTCCCGGCTTGTGTCACTGCCTGTGTGGAGTCTGCATGTTCTCTCCGTGTCTGCGTGGGTTTCCTCTGGTTTTCTCCCACAGTCTGAAAGACGTGCTGGTCAGGTGCATTGGCCATGCTAAATTTTCCCTCAGTGTTCCCGAACAGGAACCGGAGTGTGGTGACTAGGGGATTTTCACAGTAACTTCATTGTAGTGGTAATGTAAGCCCGCTTGTGACGACACGAATCAATATATTTTAATCGGTTACAATCACCGACCAGGAACTCCAATGGCAGCGAGAATAGGATAGTAACTGGCTCCAGCTTGACCGATAGTGGATCAGTGTGTTTTCTGAGAGAAGCGATGGTGTCTGCCTATGACATAAACCGTGGCCATTTACTGAGGTCTCACACTGAAGGTCTTCTCTTTAATACACAGCAGAAACACTCCTGAGACTCGGCAGAGCAACCTATTAGAGTAATCAATTACAGGTGAGAAAACAAACAACACACTGCAATGCTGGCACTGAGAAGGAGCAATGATTGGATTTGATTTACATAAGAACATAAGAAATAGGAGCAGGAGTAGGCCATCTAGCCCCTCGAGCCTGCCCCGCTTATCTTCAATAAGATCATGGCTGATCTGACGTGGATCAGTACCACTTACCCGCCTGATCCCCATAACCCTTAATTCCCTTACCGATCAGGAATCCATCCATCCGCGCTTTAAACATATTCAGCGAGGGAGCCTCCACCACCTCAGTGGGCAGAGAATTCCAGAGATTCACCACCCTCTGGGAGAAGAAGTTCCTCCTCAACTCTGTCTTAAACCGACCCCCCTTTATTTTGAGGCTGTGTCCTCTAGTTTTAACTTCCTTACTAAGTGGAAAGAATCTCTCCGCCTCCACCCTATCCAGCCCCCGCATTATCTTGTCAGTCTCCATAAGATCCCCCCTCATCCTTCTAAACTCCAATGAGTACAAACCCAATCTCCTCAGCCTCTCCTCATAATCCAAACCCCTCATCTCCGGTATCAACCTGATGAACCTTCTCTGCACTCCCTCCAATGCCAATATATCCTTCCTCATATAAGGGGACCAATACTGCACACAGTATTCCAGCTGCGGCCTCACCAATGCCCTGTACAGGTGCATCAAGACATCCCTGCTTTTATATTCTATCCCCCTCGCAATATAGGCCAACATCCCATTTGCCTTCTTGATCACCTGTTGTACCTGCAGACTGGGCTTTTGCGTCTCATGCACAAGGACCCCCAGGTCCCTATGCACGGTAGCATGTTTTAATTTGTTTCCATTGAGATAGTAATCCCATTTGTTATTATTTCCTCCAAAGTGTATAACCTCGCATTTCTCAACGTTATACTCCATTTGCCATATCCTCGCCCACTCACTCAGCCTGTCCAAATCTCTCTGCAGATCTTCTCCATCCTCCACACGATTCACATTTCCACTTATCTTTGTGTCGTCTGCAAACTTCGTTACCCTACACTCCGTCCCCTCCTCCAGATCATCTGTATAAATGGTAAATAGTTGCGGCCCGAGTACCGATCCCTGCGGCACGCCACTAGTTACCTTCCTCCAACCGGAAAAACACCCATTTATTCCGACTCTTTGCTTCCTGTCGGATAGCCAGTCCCCAATCCACTTTAACACACTACCCCCAACTCCGTGTGCCCTAATCTTCTTCGGCAGCCTTTTATTGGGCACCTTATCAAACGCCTTTTGGAAATCCAAAAACACCGCATCCACAGGTTCTCCTCCATCAACCGCCCGAGTCACATCTTCATAAAAATCCAACATGTTCGTCAAGCACGACTTTCCCCTCATGAATCCATGCTGCGTCTGATTGATCGAACCATTTCTATCCAGATGCCCTGCTAGCTCCTCTTTGATAATGGATTCCAACATTTTCCCTACTACAGACGTTAATTTGATTTATTATTGTCACATGTGTTAGTATAAAGTGAAAAACATTGTTTCTTGCGCGCTACACGGAGAAAGCATACCATTTATAGAGAAGGAAAGGAGAGAGTGCAGAATGTAGTGTTACAGTCATGGCTAGCGTGTAGAGAAGGATCAACTTCACATAATAATAAAGTATTATATAATATATATATTATGTGTTGTATGCGGCTACCTGAATATAAGGTAGGTTCATTCAAAAGTCTGACGGCAGCAGGGAAGAAGCTGTTCTTGAGTCGGTTGGTACGTGACCCCAGACTTTTGTATCTTTTTCCCGATGAAAGAACATAGAACATAGAACATAGAAAGTCACAGCACAAACAGGCCCTTCGGCCCACAAGTTGCGCCGATCACATCCCCACCTCTAGGCCTATCTATAGCCCTCAATCCCATTAAATCCCATGTACTCATCCAGAAGTCTCTTAAAAGACCCCAACGAGTTTGCCTCCACCACCACCGACGTCAGCCGATTCAACTCACCCACCACCCTCTGAGTGAAAAACTTACCCCTGACATCCCCCCTGTACCTACCCCCCAGCACCTTAAACCTGTGTCCTCTCGTAGCAACCATTTCAGCCCTTGGAAATAGCCTCTGAGAGTCCACCCTATCCAGACCCCTCAACATCTTGTAAACCTCTATCAGGTCACCTCTCATCCTTCGTCTCTCCAGGGAGAAGAGACCAAGCTCCCTCAACCTATCCTCATAAGGCATGCCCCCCAATCCAGGCAACATCATTGTAAATCTCCTCTGCACCCTTTCAATGGCTTCAACATCTTTCCTGTAATGAGGTGACCAGAACTGCGCGCAGTACTCCAAGTGGGGTCTAACCAGGGTCCTATAAAGCTGCAGCATTATCTCCCGACTCCTAAACTCAATCCCTCGATTAATGAAGGCTAGTACGCCATACGCCTTCTTGACCGCATCCTCCACCTGCGAGGCCGATTTAAGAGTCCTATGGACCCGGACCCCAAGGTCCTTCTGATCCTCTACACTGCTAAGAATGGTACCCTTCATTTTATACTGCTGCTCCATCCCATTGGATCTGCCAAAATGGATCACTACACACTTATCCGGGTTGAAGTCCATCTGCCACTTCTCCGCCCAGTCTTGCATTCTATCTATGTCTCGCTGCAACTTCTGACATCCCTCCAAACTATCCACAACACCACCTACCTTGGTGTCGTCAGCAAACTTACCAACCCATCCCTCCACTTCCTCATCCAGGTCATTTATGAAAATGACAAACAGCAAGGGTCCCAGAACAGATCCCTGGGGCACTCCACTGGTCACTGACCTCCATGCAGAGAAAGACCCCTCCACAGCCACTCTCTGCCTTCTGCAGGCAAGCCAGTTCTGGATCCACAAGAAAGAAGGTGGAAGAGAGAATGTCCGGGGTGTGTGGGGTCCTTGATTATGCTGGCTGCTTTTCCCCGAGGCAGTGGGAAGTGTAGACAGTGTCAATGGGTGGGAGGCTGGTTTGAGTGATGGACTCGGCTTCGTTCACAACCCTTTATAGTTTCTTGCAGCCTTGGACAGAGCAGAAGCCATATCAAGCTGTGATACAACCAGAAATAATGCTTTCTATGGTGCATCTGTAAAAGTTGGTGAGAGTCAGAGCTGACATGCCAAATTTCCTTAGCCTCCTGAGAAAGTAGAGGCACCGGTGGGTTTTCTTAACTTTTGCATCGGTGTGGGGGGATCACGGCAGGTTGTTGGTGATCTGGACACCTAGAAACCTGAAGCTCTCGATCATTTCCACTTCATCCCCAATTTTCAATGAAAATAGTGTTCCATTGTGATGAGAAATTCAGATCAGAAATAAGTTTCATGTTTTTCATTACGGTCTGTTTCACTACATTAAAGATACAATATAATTGCAATTTATTCAGGCTGTCAGTGGGGTGAATTATAGGCTAAATTTCCCCTTCGTGTCCCGGAGTGTGTCGGTTCGAGGTGTTGGTGGGGTAATTATGTGGGGTTATGGGGATAGGGCCTGGGTGGGATTGTTGTTGGTGCAGACTCGATGGGCCGAATGGCCTCTTTCGCACTGTTGGGTTTCTATGATATAATTTATGATGAGTCTGTACTGACCACAAACCCACCCAGGCCCGAATTCCGTAACCCCACGCATCCACCCTGATAGTCTCCCTGACAATAACGGGCAATTTTTAGCACGGCCAATGCAACTTACCTGCACATCTTTGGACTGTGGGAGGAAAGTGGAGCACCTGGAGGAAACCCATGCAGTCACGGGGGGAATGTGCGGTCTCCACACAGACAATGACCCGAGGTCGGAATCAGACCAGGATCCCTGACGCTGTGAGGCAGCACTAACCCCATGGTGCAAAGCTCAATCCAGGAGCCTTTCTGACAAAGAATGCAGTTGTGTTCTGTACTTTCGGCTTCCATGAATTATCGAGTCAGATGTTACTTGTTCCATGCCCTCTGATGAAAGCAATAACAGCAACATCAGCACGAGGGTTGCTGAGGGAAGCCCTGTTGCCAATCTGTGCAGCAGAGTATGATGCCCCAGCTTAGTCACTGGACTGTTTCGTTTTCAGTAAAAGATGTACAATTTTTAGTAAAGCTCATATTTCATTTCATTATAAATGTAGTCCTGGTACGAGATGGTGACTGTGCCAAGGCTGCATTTCCTGCCCACAAGTTACTGTTTAGCATGAGGTGCTTGGATTTCCTTTTGAATGTGTGCCCCCTTTGAGAATGTTACTGATACAATGGTGTAAGACAGGCATTCTCTGCTTTTCACACAGCGCTGATCAAGTTTCTAAAGTTTATTTATTCATGTAACAAGTAGGCTCACATTAACACTGCAATGAAGTTACTGTGAAAATCCCCTAGTTGCCACACTCCGGTGCCTGTTCGGGTACACTGAGGGAGGATTTAGAATGGTCAGTGCAACTAAACAGCACGTCTTCTGGTCTGTGGGAGGAAACCGGAGCACACGGAGGAAACCCATGCAGACACGGGGAGAACGTGCACACTCCACACAGGCAGTGACCCAAACCGGGGATCAAACCCGGGTCCCTGGCGCTGTGAGGCAGCAGTGTTAACCATTGTGTCACCATGCCACCCATACATACAAAGAACAAAGGAAAGTACAGCACCGGAACAGGCCCTTCGGCCCTCGAATTCCCTCCTCCCCCATGACTGTATCCAGCAATCCAAACAGAAGGATGATGCTCTGGAACGTCCACATTATGGTAAATTCTCAACCTCAGCGTCTCCTGTATTGTGAATTCTCGCTTTATAAACAAGTGTGCTGCTCCCAACTGGTTCTCTGGCTCTTGGCTTCATGCGGAGCTTGTGACCTGGCAGAGGAATGAGCCAAGGTGACGATACTCTTGGCGAGGATGAAGAAAGGGTTGTTGCAATGTATAGGAGAGACGTAAAGGATGGGGGAGCTGGTGCGAGATGGATTGAGGAATCATGTATTTTTCGGGGACTTGCCTTAATATTTCCCGGAATTAACCAGCAGTTTGCTGAACATTTCAACATTTACATGTCAACTGAACAGGAGAACGCTGCGTGGGAATGAAAGCAAATGGAGTCAGTAAATGAATACAAAAACAGAAAATGCTGGGAGATCTCAGCAGGTCTGTCAGTATCTGTGGAGAGAGAATAGAGCCAATGTTTCACGTCTGTGTGACCCTTCCTCAGGGTCCATTCGTGAGACCATTTTGATGATAATGGAAGCAAAGTTGTCAGTTAAGGAGACTATATCCTGAGGGTGTCATCCAAGGTCATCAATAATCAACTAAGAACAAGGGAAAGTACAGCACAGGAACAGGCCCTTCGGCCCTCCAAACCTATGCCGATCATGATGCCCTAACTAAACTACAAAAAACAACTTCTGCCCTTACCCGGGACTGTCGGGGGTGAGGACCTTAAAACGATCACTATTACTAAAGAGGTAGTGCTGGGTAGGCTAATGGAACTAAAGGTAGACAGGTCCCCTGGTCCGGATGGAATGCATCCCAGGGTACTAAAAGAAACGGCAGAAGTAATAGCAAATTCATCAGTTGTAATTTATCAAAATTCACTGGGCTCTGGGGAGGTGCCAGCTGATTGGAAAACAGCGAATGTAACGCCACTGTTTAAAATAGGAAGTAGACAAAAGGCAGGTAACTACAGGCCGGTTAGCTTAACATCCGTAGTTGGGAAAATGCTGGAATCTATCATTAAGGAAGAAATAACAGGTCACCTGGAAAAGAATGATCCAATCAAGCAGACGCAGCATGGATTCTTGAAGGGAAAGCCATGTTTGAATAATTTACTGGAATACTTTGAGGATACGACGAGTGCAGTTGACAGAGGGGAACCGGTGGATGTTGTGTAAATAGATTTCCAGAAGGCATTCGATCAGGTGCCTCACAAAAGGTTGCTGCAGAAGATAAAGGTACACGGAGTTGGGGGTAAAGTGTTAGCGTGGATTGAGGATTGGCTATGTAACAGAAAGCAGAGAGTCGGAATAAATGGGTGCTTTTCCGGTTGGCAATCAATGACTAGTGGCGTGCCACAGGGATCGGTGCTGGGGCCTCAACTATTTACCATATACATAGACGATCTGGAGGAGGGGAGCGAGTGTAGGGTAACAAAGTTGGCGGATGACACAAAGATGAGTGGGAAAGCAAATTGCGGGAGGACACAGAGAGTCTGCAGAGAGATTTGGATCGGCTAAGTCAGTGGGCAAGGATCTGGCAGATGGAGTATAACGTTTGTAAGTGTGAGGTTATCCACTTTGGAAGGAATAATAGTAAAATGGACTCTTATTTAAACGGTGAAAAATTACAGCATGCTACTGTGCAGAGGGACCTGGGGGTCCTTGTGCATGAATCACAAATTCTCAGTTTGCAGGTGTAGCGGGTGATCAAGAAGGCAAATGGAATGTTGGCCTTTATCGTGAGAGGGATGGAGTATAAAAGCAGGGAGGTCATGCTGCAATTGTACAGGGTACTGATGAGGCCACACCTCGAGTACTGTGTGCAGTTTTGGTCCCCATATTTAAGAAAGGATGTATTTGCTTTGGAGTGGGTACAGAGAAGGTTCACCAGGTCGATTCCGGAGATGAGGGGGTCAGCTTATGAGGAGAGTTTGAGTAGACTGGGCCTGTACTCATTGGAGTTTAGAAGGTTGAGGGGCGATCTTATAGATACAAAAAAAGATAATGAAGGGGCGAGACAGGTGAGAAGAAGCGAGGTTATTTCCACTTCCAATGGAAACAAGAACTAGGGGGCATAGCCTCAAAATATAGGGGAGTCAATTTAGAACAGAGTTGAGGAGGAACTTCTTCTCCCAGAGGGTAGTGAATCTTTGGAGTTCTCTGCCCAATGAAGCAGTAGAGGCTACCTCGTTAAATGTGTTTAAGTCACAGATAGATAGATTTTTAACCATTCAGGGAATTAAGGGTTATGGGGAGCGGGCGGGTAAGTGGAACTGAATCCAGTATCAGATCAGCCATGATCTTATTGAATGGCGGAGCAGGCCTGAGGGGCTAGATGGCCTACTCCTGCTCCTATTTCTTATGTTCTTATGTTCTAACATTCCAGTCTATTGTTGTCAGATTCTGATCCAGTATTGTAATATCCCGTTCTATTATTCCCAGATCCTGACCCAGTATTGGAACATTACAGTCTATCGTTCTCGGATTCTGATACATTATGGGAACATTGCAGTCTATTGTTCTCAGATTCTGCTGCAGTATTGGAACATCCCGGTCCATTGTTCCCTGACTCTGATCCAGCATTGGAACATTTCACTCTCTTGTTCTCAGATTCTGATCCAGTATTGAAACATTACAGTGTATTGTTCCCAAATTCTGATCCTTTAATGGAACATTGTAGTCTCTTGTTCTCAGATGCTGATCCAGTATTGGAACATTGCAGTCCATTGTTCTCAGATTCTGATCCAATATTGGAACATTACAGTCTAAAGATCTCAGATTCTGATTCATCATTGTAATATCCCAGTTCATTGTTCTCAGATTCTGACCCAATATTGGAACATTGCGGTCTATTGTTTAGATTCTGATCAATGATTGGAACATTACAGTCTGTTGTTCTCAAATTCTGATCCTTTATGGGAGCAGTACAGTCTATTGTTCTCAGATTCTGATCCAGTATTGGAACATTGTAATCTCTTCTTTTCAGAATCTGATCCAGTATTGAATCTTGGCAGTCTATTGATCTCAGATTCGGATTCACTATTGGAACATTACAGTCTATTGCTCTCAGATTCTGTTCAATTTTTCTAAAATTGCAGACTATTGTTCTCAGAGTATGATCCAGAATTGGAACATTACAACCTTTAGTTTTCAGATTCTGATCCATTATTGGAACATTGCAGCCTACTGTTCTCAGAATCTGATCCATTATTGGAACATCCAGGTCTATTGTTCTCAGATTATGATCCAGAATTGGAACATTGCAGGCTATTGTTCTCAGATTCTGATCCAGTACTGGAACAATACTGTCTATTGTTCTCAGATTCTGATGCAGTTTTGGAATATTACATTCTATTGTTCTCAGATTCTGATCCAAGTATTGTAACATCCCAGTCATTTGTTCCCAGATTCTAATTCGTATTGGAACATTACAGCCTATAGTTCTCAGATTCTGATCAATTATTGGAACATTGCAGTCTACTGTTCTCAGGTTCTGAACCAGTATTGGAACATTGCAGTGTATGGTTCATAGATTCTTATTCATTATTGGAACATCCCAGTCCATTGTTTCCAACTTCTGATCCGTTATTGGAACATTCCAGTCTATTTGTCTCAGATTCTGAACCAGTATTGGAAAATTACAGTCTATTGTTTTCAGGTTATGACCCTGTATTGGACCATAGCAGTCTATTGTTCCCAGATTCTGATCCATAATGGAACATTGCAGTCTATTGTTCTCAGATTCTAATCCTGTATTGGAACATTACAGTGTATTGTTCTCAGATTCTGATCCATTAATGGAACATCCATTGATATTGTTCCCAGACTCTGATCCTGTATTGGAACTTTACAGTCTATTGTTCTCAGATTCTGATCCAGTATTGGAACATTGCAGTCTTTTGATCTCAGCACGGATTCGTGAAGGGCAAGTCGTGCCTCACAAATTTGATAGAATTTTTTGAGGAGGTAACTAAGCGTGTTGATGAAGGTAGGGCAGTTGATGTATTATACATGGATTTTAGAAAGGCGTTTGATAAAGTCCCCCATGGTCGGCTTATGATGAAAGTCAGGAGGTGTGGGATAGAGGGAATGTTGGCCGATTGGATAGATAACTGGCTGTCTGATCGAAGACAGAGGGTGGTGGTCGATGGAAACTTTTCGGATTGGAGGCAGATTGCTAGCGGAGTGCCGCAGGGATCAGTGCTTGGTCCTCTGCTCTTTGTGATTATTATTAATGACTTAGGCTGAAGGGTGGAGCAGTAAATTTGCTGATGACACCAAGATTGGTCGAGTAGTGGATGAGGTGGAGGGCTGTTGTAGGCTGCAAATAGACATAGATAGGATGCAAAGCTGGGCTGAAAAATGGCAAATGGAGTTTAACCCTGATAAATGTGAGGTGATTCATTTTGGTAGGACTAATTTAAATGTGGATTACAGGGTCAAAGGTCGGGTTCTGAAGACTGTGGAGGAATAGAGAGATCTTGGGGTTCATATCCACAGATCTCTAAAGGTTGCCACTCAAGTGGAAAGAGCTGTGAAGAAGGCATATAGTGTGTTAGCTGTTATTAACAGGGGGTTGGAGTTTAAGAGCCGTGGGGTTATGCTGCAGCTGTACAGGACCTTGGTGAGACCACATTTGGAATATTGTGTGCAGTTCTGGTCACCTCACTATAAGAAGGATGTGGAAGCGCTGGAAAGAGTGCAGAGGAGATTTACCAGGATGCTGCCTGGTTTGGAGGGTAGGTCTTATGAGGAAAGTTTGAGGGAGCTAGGGCTGTTCTCTCTGGAGCGGAGGAGGCTGAGGGGAGACTTAATAAAGATTTATAAAATGATGAAGGGAATAGGGAGAGTGAACTTTCAAAGATAATTTCCTTGGGTGGATGGAGCTACAACAAGGGGGCATAACTATAGGGTTCGTGGTGGGAGATACAGGAAGGATATCAGAGGTAGGTTCTTTACGCAGAGAGTGATTGGGGTGTGGAATGGACTGCCTGCAGTGATAGTGGAGTCAGACACTTTAGGAACATTTAAGCGGTTATTGGATAGGCACATGGAGCACACCAGGATGATAGGGAGTGGGATAGCTTGATCTTGGTTTCAGATGAAGGTCGGCACAACATCGTTGGGCAGTTTCCACATCCAACTCGACCCAGAGCTGCTTATAACGGGGTGGAGGGGGATTGACCGGGGGGGGGGGAACAGGAATTATAAAGGGGGGGGGTTCTGTTAATCCAGGGGCTGTTCAAAGGGTGGGAGTGGAAGTTTGCCAGGGCTGGGGGGCGCGGGGGAGGGGGAGCATAGAGGGACATTCAGCCTGGGGAGCTTTGCCAGTGGAGGAGGCGGGGGGGGGGGGGGGGCTGAGTGGAAGACATGTGAGGGATTGAGGGTGGGGTGGATTTATAGGCATTCAGGAGGGGGGAATTCTGAGAGGGATTTAGGGTGCGGAAGGGTTACAATTGGGGCGTGTAGAGGGATTCGGGGGGGGGGGGGCGGTGACTCAGAGGGATTCGGGAGCAGGGAGGACTTAGGAAGGATTGGGTGCAGGCGTCAGGGGGGCTTGGGTTTGGCAGGGGGGGGGGCAGAGGGAGCCTTTGGGAGGGGGGTGAGGAATTGGGCTGGACCTTGGAGGATTCAGGGGGCGGAGTCAGGTTGGGGGTGGGTCTCAGAGATGGTGAGGGGGGGGGGCTGCTTAGAGTCGGATGAAAGGAGATGGGGCAGATGGACAGGGAATCAGGCGGGGGAAAGAGGGGTTTTGGGGGAATTAGGGGAGATTGAGGGCGGGGGGTTTAGGAGGATTGGGAGGGGCTCAGAGGGACTCTTGGGAGCTTGGGCTCAGAGGGCTTTGGCGGTGGGAGCCTGAGAGAGACTGAGCAGTGGTGGGGGGGCGGGTGATTAGAGTGGGATTGAAGAAGATTGGGGTTTCTGGAGTGGGGATTTAAGGAGGGGTTTGGGGGGGAAGCTGGAGGCGGGGGGGAGGGGGAGGGGGAGGGGAATTTGGGGGTGAGAGACTGAGGGCGGGGGGTTTAAAAGGATTGGGAGTGGGTTCAGGAGAGGGGTTTGGGGGGGATTGAGCTGAGAGAGGAATCCATAGGGCATTGGCAGTAAGGGGGGGGGGGAGATTCAGCTTGGGGGGGCAAACTCGGGGGGGGCAAACTCGGGGGGGGGCAAACTCGGGGGGGGCAAACTCGGGGGGGGCAAACTCGGGGGGGGCAAACTCGGAGGGGGGCAAACTCGGGGGGGCAACTCGGGGGGGGCAACTCGGGGGGGGGGGCAACTCGGGGGGGGGGCAACTCGGGGGGGGGGACAACTCGGGGGGGGGACAACTCGGGGGGGGGGACAACTCGGGGGGGGGGACAACTCGGGGGGGGGGACAACTCGGGGGGGGGAAGATTGAGACAGAGAAAGACACAGAGACAGAGAGAGAGACAGAGAGACAGAGAGAGAGACAGAGAGAGAGACACACAGAGAGAGAGACAGAGAAAGACACAGAGACAGACAGAGAGAGAGAGACAAAGACACAGAGACAGACAGAGAGACAGAGAGAGAGAGACAGAGAGAGAGAGAGACAGAGAGAGAAAGGAAGATTGAGAGACAGAAAGATTGAGAGAGAGAGAGAGAGATTGATAGAGAGAGAAAGATTGAGAGAGAGAAAGGTTGAGAGATAGAAAGATGGAGAGGGAGATTGAGAGGAGGCTGCAAACAGAGAGAAAAGCAGAGCTGAGGCGGGAAAGGTGCAGACAGAAAGTGAAGAGGTTCATACTCACCATCGCACATGTTTTCCCTCGGTGATCTCTCCAACTCCTTCCATCCCCTCTCCCATGGTGGGGAGAGAGATCCAGGAACAGGGGCTTTGTGCTGGGAAAGGGGGGGGGGGTTACAATATCAGAGCTGGAACTCCATGCAAGCACACACTGACTCACTCACTCACAAAGACACAGCTTACCTGATACTTACCAACCCACGTGGAGAGAGAGACTGGACAATGCATCGCCAGCCTTTTTATAACCTCACTGAGTCCCACACCTCCCCAATCAATCCTCATCCAACCACAGCTCCTACACCTCACCTGAACACACCTCCTCCTACCTGGCCCAGTCCAACACCAATCTGTCTCTGAGTGTGTGGGGGGGGGGTGTTTGTGTGTGTGGGTTAGTGAGCACCAGGCAAATGGTTCATCCCAAGGCTCTCCCTCCCCCCCACTCCCAGCTTCACATCACCAGCACTGGGAGCTGAGAGAAGATGGATTTAAATGAACCAGCAGCCCTGCACTGCCAGAGAGAGAGAGAGAGAGAGGCCAGGTCTGAATGTGGATTGTACAACTTGTTCATCCAGGACTCCATCCGCTACAGGTTTGCACCCTTTGCTGATTCTTGCAAAGTTCACTTTTCCTTAAGTTGCCTGAACTGAAACAATATCTTGCCAAGTTCTTTGTTGCTGCGTTTACAAATCCCACTTCTGATTTACAATGCTGTGTGTCCGGGTGTGTGAATGTGTGTGTGTGCCCTGTGCTTCATGGTTAATCACTCACCACTGATCAGAGCTGCAAAATAAAGCGTTTAGCCTTTTTTTAACAGAAGCACTGGCTGGGGGAGGGGAGGGAGAGAATGAGAGTGAAGTTTCTGTCTGATAAATGCTGGAAATGTGTCTTTAACCAGCAGCTCTGCAGAGAGACAGATGCAGGATTTTAAACTCTGGGAGCTGCAGGCAGGGACACACACACACACACACACACACACACAGATAGACATCAGCTCCTGTTTCACACCAACAACCAGGCTGGAGTCGATGCAGCTAATTTCCATCCAGAAATGTACTTGATCCATGAAGTCAGTGAGGGTTACATTCCCATGACTTCCCATTCAGTCCAATCCAGTTCAGTTTGTTGGAATGCAGTGTGGGAGCCTCTGAGGGAGTTTGGCTCTGGGGGGGGGGGGGTTCACTTTTCTCTCATTCAATCTCTCCTGTCTTCCACCCTCTCACAGACCTTCCTTTCGTCCTTGTCCCACCCGCCGCTTTCTCCAAACCTGTTACATTCCTAACTTTCCCCAGTTCACAGGAAAGGTCACAGAGCTGAAATGTTAACTCTGTTTCTCTCTCTCTCTGCACAGATGCTGCCGAACCTGCTGAGTTTAATTCCAGCATTTCCCTGTTTTCTAAGATTTCACAGAATAGTGTTGGTGCAGGAGGAGGCCATTTGGCCCATCGTGTCTGCACCAGCTCTCCAATGTGCTGTTAAATCAGAGATTGGTGTAAAACTGGGATCTGTTCCTGACTGAGAGCGAAACGGCAGCTTTACATTTCCAACCTGAAAATAACTGGCCAATATTTTGTGCAGATTGTTCCCAGTTCCTTGCTTGTGGTCTATCCCTAACTGCCCTTGAACTGAGCAGCTTGCTTGCTGGGCCATTCCAGAGTCAACCACATCGTGTGGACCTGGATTCACATGAAAGACTGACAGGGACTACCAGACCTGCTGAGATTTTCCAGCATCCTCTGGCCTTATTCTGGAGTCGGATAAATTCCTTCTCTAAAGGGCATCGGTGAACAAAATGGGTTTTAACGGCAATGGTTTCATGGCCATCACCAGGCCTTTAATGACAGATTTTTATTGAATTGAGATTTCACTATTTGCTGTGGTGTGATTGGAAGCTAGCTGCCCAGTGCATTACCCTCGGACTCTGGGCTCCCAGTCCAGTGACAATACCCCCACACCATCAGATTGAGAGCATTTGTGTGATAGTCCCCAGTCTACCACTTTCAGGCCGGTCTCAATATGTTTAAAATAAACCGTTTTAAAATAAATCAATTCAAGTCTACATTAAATACCAGTTGGAGGAATTCACAGTTGCCTGGGGCAGTTTTCTAACACATTACCATCTTTCTATAGATAAGGAATCAAGTATTGTACACAATACTCCAGAGGTGGTCTCTCCAATGCCTTGCACACTGGAAACATACTGGAATTTAGAAGAATGAGAGATCAAATTGACAAGATGATAAAAGGTGTGGATAAAGTAGACGTGGAGCGGATGCTTCGTCTTGTGGGACATTCTAGGACGAGAGGTCATAGTCTTAGGAGAAGGGGCAGCAAATTTAAAACAGAGCTGAGGAGAAACTACTTCTCCCAAAGGGTTGTGAATCTGTGGAATTCGCTGCCCCAAAGAGCGGAGGATGCTGGGACAGTGAGTAAATTTCAGGAGGGGTTAGACAGATTTTTAATTGGTGATGGGTTGAAGGGTTATGGGGAGAAGGCAGGAAAATGGGGATGAGGAGCATATCGGCCATGATCGAATGATGGAACGGACTCAATGGGCCGAATGGCCTAATTCTGCTCCTATATCTGAGGAATTTCTGACCCTTCCTATTTAATAATTCATTCCCTCGTAATAAATGGTAACATTTTATGACATTTCTAATTAATTGCTGTACCTGTATATTAGCCCCTTTTGATTCATGCCCAAGGACAGCCCAATCCCTCTGTCCCTCAGAATGTTGTGATCTCGCACCATTTAGTTATTAATTGTAGGGAGGTTGTTGGAGAAGATTCTTAGAGATAGGATGTATGCGCATTTAGAAAGGAATAAACTCATTAACGATAGTCAACATGGTTTTGTGAGAGGGAGGTCATGCCTCACTGACCTGGTGGAGTTTTTTGAAGAAGTGACTAGAATGGTTGACGAGGGAAGGGTCGTGGATATCGTCTATATGGACTTTAGTAAAGCGTTTGAAAAAGTCTCTCATGGCAGGTTGGTGCAAAAGATTGGATTTCATGGGATAAAGGGGGAGGTGGCTAGATGGGTGGAGAACTGGCTGGGTCACAGAAGACAGAGGGTGGTCGTGGAAGGGTCTTTTTCCGGCTGGAGGCCTGTGACTAGTGCTGTTCCGCAGGGCTCTGTATTGGGACCTCTGCTGTTTGTGATTTATATAAACGATCTGGAAGAAGGTGTAACTGGGGTGATCAGTAAGTTTGCGGACAACACGAAAATGGCTGGACATGCAGATAGTGAGGAACATTGTCAGAGGCTACAGAAGGATATAGATAGGCTGGAAATTTGGGCAAAGAAATGGCAGATGGAGTTCAATCCTATTAAATGCGAAGTGATGCATTTTGGTGGAACTAACGTAAGGGGAGCTATACGATAAATGGCAGAATCATAAAGGGTGTAGATACGCAGTGGGACCTGGGTGTGCATGTCCACAGATCCTTGAAGGTGATGTCACAGGTGGAGAAGGTAGTGAATAAGGCATATGGCATGCTTGCATTTATAGGACGGGGCATAGAGTATAAAAGTTGGGGTCTGATGTTGCGGTTGTATAGAACGTTGGTTCAGCCGCATTTGGAATACTGCGTCCAGTTCTGGTTGCCACACTACCAGAAGGACGTGGAGGCTTTGGAGAGAGTGCAGAGGAGGTTTACCAGAATGTTGCCTGGTATGGAGGGGCTTAGTTATGAGGAGAGATTGGGTGAACTGGGGTTGTTCTCACTGGAAAGATGGAGGATGAGGGGTGAACTGATAGAGGTGTATAAAATTATGAAAGGCATAGATAGGGTGAACGGTGGGAAGCTTTTCCCCAGGTCGGCGGTGACGTTCACGAGGGGTCATAGGTTCAAGGTGAGGGGGCGGGGGGAGGTTTAACAGGGATATCAGAAGGACGTATTTTACACAGAGGGTGGTGGGGGCCTGGACTGCGTTGCCGGGCAAGGTGGTGGAGGCGGACACACTGGGAACGTTTGAGACTTTTCTAGATAGCTATATGAATGGAGTGGGAATGGAGGGATACAAAAGAATGGTCTAGTTTGGACCAGGGAGCGGTGCGGGCTTGGAGGGCCGAAGGGCCTGTTCCTGTGCTGTATCATTCTTTGTTCTTTGTTTTGTTCTTGATCATGGATAAAGATAGATCTGGTCCTCGGGTTGATGTTCTAAACAGGAAAACGGCCAAAGTTGAAGAAATGAGAAAGGATCTAAAAAGTGAGGACTGAGACAGGCTCTTCTCTGGCAAGGATGTGATTGGTAAGTGGGTGGCCTTCAAAGGAGAAATTTTGAGAGCGCAGAGTTTGTCTACACCTTAATCAGAAGGGGACCAATATCCTGGGGGGTAAATTTGCTAAGGCCATGCAGGGAGGTTTAAACTGATTCGGGGGGGGGGAGGGATCCTGAGTAGTGGGGCTGAAAGTGAGGGATGCATGGATGGGGACTGCAATGCACGGCATTGCAGAGGTGGGGTGGAGCAGGGTTTGAAATGTGTATACTTCAATGCCAGGAGTATTCGCAATAAAGTGGGTGAACTTGCAGCGTGGATCAGTACCTGGGACTTCGATGTTGTGGCTATTTCAGAGACATGGATAGAGCAGGGGCAGGAATGGATGCTGCAGGTCCCGGGGTTCAAATGTTTTAGTCGAAGTAGGGAAGGAGGTAGAAGAGGGGGAGGGGTAGCATTATTGGTCAGAGATTGTATCACAGTGTCAGAGAGGAGGTTTGATGAGGACTTATCTGTTGAGGTAGTATGGGCGGAGATTAGAAATAGGAGAGGAGAGGTCACCCTGTTGGGAGTCTTTTATAGACCTCCTAAAAGTTCTAGAGAGGTTGAGGAAAGGATTGCGGAGTCAATCCTGCTTAGGAGTGAAAGTAATAGGGCAATTGTTATGGGGGATTTTAACTTGACTAATATTGACTGGAATTGTTATAGCTCTAGCTCGTTAGAGGGGTCAGTTTTTGTTCAAAGCGTGCAGGAAGGTTTTTTGACTCAGTATGTAGACAGGCCAACTAGAGGTGAGGCTATATTGGATCTGGTGCTGGGAAATGAGCCAGACCAGGTGCTAGACTTGGAAGTTGGTGTGCATTTTGGTGATAGTGACCACAATTCGGTTACGTTCACCTTAGTGATGGAAAGGGATAGGCATGAACCTCGGGCCAGTGGTTTTAGCTGGGGGAAGGGTAATTATGAGGCTATTAGGAGAGAATTAGGAAACATAGGTTGGACTAGGAGATTACAGGGACTGGGAACGTCCGACATGTGGAGTTTTTTCAAGGAGCAGCTACTGCGAGTCTGTGATAGGTATGTCCCTGTCAGGCAAGGAGGAATTGGTAGGGCTAGGGAACCGTGGTGCACCAAAAAAGTTTCTTTGTTGGTTAAAAAGAAAAAGGAGGCTTATGTTCGGATGAGACGTGAGCACTCGGGTAGTGCACTAGAAAGCTTTAGATTGGCTAAGAGGGAGTTGAAGAGCGAGCTTAGAAGGGCTAAAAGGGGACATGAGAAGACTTTGGCGGATAGGGTTAAAGAGAATCCTAAGGCGTTCTATAGGTATGTCAAGAACAGAAGGTTGGTTAGGGCAAGTTTAGGGCCAGTTATAGATGGCAGAGGGAAGTTATGTGTGGAACCGGAGGAGATTGGTGAAGCATTGAACCAATATTTCTCTTCGGTGTTCACGCAAGGGGACATGAATATAGCTGAGGAGGACACTGGGTTGCAAGGGAGTAGAATAGACAGTATTACAGTTGATAAGGAGGATGTGCAGGATATTCTGGAGGGTCTGAAAATAGATAAATCCCCTGGTCCGGATGGGATTTATCCAAGGATTCTCTGGGAGGCAAGAGAAGTGATTGCAGAGCCTCTGGCTCTGATCTTCAGGTCGTCGTTGGCCTCTGGTATAGTACCAGAAGATTGGAGGTTAGCGAATGTTGTCCCATTGTTTAAGAAGGGGAACAGAGACTTCCCCGGGAATTATAGACCGGTGAGTCTCACTTCTGTTGTCGGCAAGATGTTGGAAAAAATTATAAGGGATAGGATTTATAGTTATTTGGAGAGTAATGAATTGATAGGTGATAGTCAGCATGGTTTTGTGGCAGGTAGGTCGTGCCTTACTAACCTTATTGAGTTTTTTGAGAAAGTGACCAAGGAGGTGGATGGGGGCAAGGCAGTGGACGTGGTATATATGGATTTTAGTAAGGCGTTTGATAAGGTTCACCATGGTAGGCTTCTGCAGAAAATGCAGATGTATGGGATTGGGGGTGATCTAGGAAATTGGATCAGGAATTGGCTAGCGGATAGGAAACAGAGGGTGGTGGTTGATAGTAAATATTCATCATGGAGTGCGGTTACAAGTGGTGTACCTCAGGGATCTGTTTTGGGGCCACTGCTGTTTGTAATATTTATTAATGATCTGGATGAGGGTATAGTTGGGTGGATTAGCAAATTTGCTGATGACACCAAAGTCGGTGGTGTGGTAGACAGTGAGGAAGGGTGTCGTAGTTTGCAGGAAGACTTAGACAGGTTGCAAAGTTGGGCCGAGAGGTGGCAGATGGAGTTTAATGCGGAGAAGTGTGAGGTAATTCACTTTGGTAGGAATAACAGATGTGTTGAGTATAGGGCTAACGGGAGGACTTTGAATAGTGTGGAGGAGCAGAGGGATCTAGGTGTATGTGTGCATAGATCCCTGAAAGTTGGGAATCAAGTAGATAAGGTTGTTAAGAAGGCATATGGTGTCTTGGCGTTTATTGGTAGGGGGATTGAATTTAGGAGTCGTAGCGTTATGTTGCAACTGTACACAACTCTGGTGCGGCCGCACTTGGAGTACTGTGTGCAGTTCTGGTCCCCACATTACAGGAAGGATGTGGAGGCTTTGGAGAGGGTGCAGAGGAGGTTTACCAGGATGTTGCCTGGTATGGAGGGGAGATCCTATGAGGAGAGGCTGAGGGATTTGGGATTGTTTTCGCTGGAAAGGCGGCGGCTAAGAGGGGATCTTATTGAAACATATAAGATGATTAGAGGTTTAGATAGGGTGGATAGTGATAGCCTTTTTCCTCTGATGGAGAAATCCAGCACGAGGGGGCATGGCTTTAAATTGAGGGGGGGTAGTTATAGAACCGATGTCAGGGGTAGGTTCTTTACCCAGAGGGTGGTGAGGGATTGGAATGCCCTGCCAGCATCAGTAGTAAATGCGCCTAGTTTGGGGGCGTTTAAGAGATCCGTAGATAGGTTCATGGACGAAAAGAAATTGGTTTAGGTTGGAGGGTCACAGTTTTTTTTTTTAACTGGTCGGTGCAACATCGTGGGCCGAAGGGCCTGTTCTGCGCTGTAATGTTCTATGTTCTATGTTCTATGTTCTATGTCTGTTCTTGTCCGGATTAAAGGCAAAGTGAATAAGAATAAGGAACCTTGGTTCTCGAGGGAAATTGGAACTCTGATGAAGAAGAAGAGAGAGATGTATGAAATGTATGGGCAACAGGGAGCAAATAAGATGCTTGAGGAGTATAAAAATTGCAAGAAACTACTTAAGAAAGAAATCAGGAGGGCGAAAAGAAGATATAACGTTGCTTTGGCAGACAAGGTGAAGGATAATCCGAAGAGCTTCTACAGGTGTATTATGAGCAAAAGGATAGTAAGGGATAAAATTGGTCCTCTTGAAGATCAGAGTGGTCGGCTATGTACGGAACCAAAAGATATTTACTAAGGAAACGGGCATGGAGTCTATGGAAATAAGGCAAATAAGTAGGGAGGTCATGGAACCTATACAGATTAAAGGGGAGGAGGTGCTTGCTGTCTCGAGGCAAATTAGAGTAGATAAATCCCCAGGACCGGACAGGGTATTCCCTCGGACCTTGAAGGAGCCCAGGGGCCCTGGAAGATATATTTAAAATGTTGGTATCCACGGGTGAGTTGCTGGATGATTGGAGGATAACTCATGTTGTTCCCTTGTTTAAAAAAGGCTCAAAACGTAATGCGGGAAATTAGAGGCCGGTAAGTTTGACGTCAGCAGGAGGTAAATTAATGGAAGGAGTACTAAGAGATAGGATCTACAAATAATTGGATAGACAGGGACTCATTAGGGAGAGTCAACATGGCTTTGTGCGTGGTAGGTCATGTTTGACCAATCTATTAGAGTTTTTCGAGGAGGTTACCAGGAGAGTGGATGAAGGGAAAGCGGTGGATGTTGTCTACATGGAATTCAGCAAGGCCTTTGACAAAGTCCCGCATGGGAGGTTACTTAGGAAGTTTCAGTCGCTAGGGAAACATGGAGAGGTCGTAAACGTGCTTAGACATTGGCTCAATGGAAGAAGCCAGAGAGTGGTAGTGGAGGATTGCTTCTCTGAGTGGAGGCCTGTGACTAGTGGTGTGCCACAGGGATCAGTGCTGGGTCCATTGTTGTTTGTCATCTAAATCAATGATCTGGATGATAATGTTGTAAATTGGATCAGCAAATTTGTTGACGATACAAAGATTGGAGGTGTCGTGGACAGTGAGGAAGGTTTTCAAAGCTTGCAGAGGGATTTGCTCGCAAAATGGGCTGCAAAATGGCAGATGGAGTTTAATGCAGACAAGTGTGAGGTATTGCACTTTGGAAGGACAAACCAAGGTAGAACATACAAGGTAAATGGTAGGACACTGAGGAGTGCAGTAGAACAGAGGGATCTGGGAATACAGATACATAATACATAAAAGTGGGGTCACAGGTAGTTAAGGCCGTAAAGAGTGCTTTTGGTACATTGGCCTTTACAAATCAAAGTATTGAGTATAAGAGTTGGAATGTTATGGTGAGGTTGTATGAGACATTGGTGAGGCCGAATTTCGAGTATTGTGAGCAGTTTTGGTCACCTAATTACAGGAAGGATATTAATAAGGTTGAAAGAGTGCAGAGAAGGTTTACAAGGATGTTGCCGGGACTTGAGAAACTGAGTTACAGAGAAAGGTTGAACAGGTTAGGACTTTCTTCCCTGGAGCATAGACGAATGAGGGGAGATTAGCCTCACGTGCCAGTGAGGCTAAGAAGAGGAAGTTAGTACAATTGAATGCTTGGCTAAAGGACTGGTCCAAATCATAGACATCATAGAAACCCTACAGTACAGAAAGAGGCCATTCGGCCCATCGAGTCTGCACCGACCACAATCCCACCCAGGCCCTACCCCCATATCCCTACATATTTTACCCATGAATCCCTCTAACCTACTCATCCCAGGACACTAAGGGGCAATTTTAGCATGGCCAATCAACCTAACCCGCACATCTTTGGACTGTGGGAGGAAACCGGAGCACCCGGAGGAAACCCACGCAGACATGAGGAGAATGTGCAAACTCCACACAGACAGTGACCCAAGCCGGGAATCGAACCCAGGTCCCTGGAGCTGTGAAGCAGCAGTGCTAACCACTGTGCTACCGTGCCGGTTCAGGAGGGAGGGCTTCATTTTCCTAGATCAATGGGAAGTTTGCAGGAGAGGATGGCACCTGTACAAGAAGGACGGGTCACAACTATGTTGGAAGGGCACGAATATCCTGGCTGGGAGTTTTGCTAGTGCAGTTCGGGGGGATTTAAACTAGTATGGCAGGGGGGTGGGGATCAAAATATTAGGTCTACAAGTGTAGAGGCTGGGGACGAGCTTGGGGCTGGGTCAAGGCTGGCAAAGAAGAAGAGCACTCTGGGGGAGGATGACCTCACTGGGCCTGGAGGTCTGGAGTGCTTATACTTCAATGCAAGGAGCGTAGCAGGTAAGACAGACGAACTTAGGGCCTTAATGCTCACGAGGAATTTGGAGGTGGTTGCAGTGACAGAGACTTGATTGAAAGAGGGACAGGACTGGCAGCTGAATATTCCGGGGGACAAGTGTTTTAGGCGAGCCAGGGGAGGGGCCAAAAGAGGTGGGGAAGTAGCAGTATTAGTTGGAGAGCATATTACAGCGGTGCAGAGGGAGGACAATTCAGAGGGATCGTGTAACGAGTCACTGTGGGTGGAGCTTAGAAACAGGAAGGGCGCAGTCACTTTGTTGGGGGTATACTGCAGGCCCCCCAACAGGCCAAGGGAAGTGGAAGAACGGATATGTCAGGAGATACTGGATAGGTGCAGGAAAAATAGGGTTGTTGTAGTGGGAGACTTCAATTTCCCTGGTATAGACTAGAAATCACTGAGAGCTGGGACTCTGAATGGGGAGGAATTTGTAAAATGCGTACAGGAGGGTTCTTGAAACAATATGTAGATGGCCCGACTAGAGAGGGGGCAATACTGGACCTCGTACAGGGGAATGAACCCGGTCAGGTCTTCAAAGTTTCGGTAGGGGAACATGTGGCAAATAGTGACCACAATTCTGTTAGCTTTAGGATAGTGATGGAAAAGGATGAGTGGTGTCCCAAGGGTGAGGTGTTGGATTGGGGGAAGGCCACCTTTTGTGGGATTAGGCAGAAATTGGCAGCTGTTGATTGGGAGATGCTGTTTGAGGGTAAATCCACATCTGGCATGTGGGAGTCTTTTAAGGAACAGTTGTTAGGGCTACAGGACAGGCATGTGCCTGTAAAAAAGAAGGATAGGAAGAGTAGGATTTGAGAACCGTGGATAACCAGGGAAATTGAGGGACTGGTCAAAAAGAAAAGAGAGGCGTATGTTAGGTCCAGGCAGCTAAAAACGGAGGGAGCTCTGGAGGAGTACAAAGAAAGTAGGAAAGAACTCAAACGGGAATTAGAAGGGCAAAAAGGGGCCACGAAATGTCTTTGGCAGACAGGATAAAGGAGAATCCCAAGGCATTTTATTCAAAGAACAAAGAAAAGTACAGCACAGGAAACAGGCCCTTCGGCCTTCCAAGCCTGCGCCGCTCCTTGGTCCAACTAGACCAATCATTTGTAGCCCTCCATTCCCAGGCTGCTCATGTGACTATCCAGGTAAGTCTTAAACGATGTCAGCGTGCCTGCCTCCACCACCCTACTTGGCAGCGCATTCCAGGCCCCCACCACCCTCTGTGTAAAAAACGTCCCTCTGATATCTGAGTTATACTTCGCCCCTCTCACCTAGTGCCCGTGACCCCTCGTGATCGTCACCTCCGACCTGGGAAAAAGCTTCCCACTGTTCACCCTATCTATACCCTTCATAATCTTGTACACCTCTATTAGATCTCCCCTTATTCTCCGTCTTTCCAGGGAGAACAACCCCAGTTTACCCAATCTCTCCTCATAGCTAAGACCCTCCATACCAGGCAACATCCTGGTAAACCTTCTCTGCACTCTCTCTAACGCCTCCACGTCCTTCTGGTAATGCGGCGACCAGAACTGGACGCTGTACTCCAAATGTGGCCTAACCAGCGTTCTATACAGCTGCATCATCAGACTCCAGCTTTTATACTCTATACCCCGTCCTATAAAGGCAAGCATACCATATGCCTTCTTCACCACCTTCTCCACCTGTGTTGCCACCTTCAAGGATTTGTGGACTTGCACACCTAGGTCCCTCTGTGTTTCTATACTCCTGATGACTCTGCCATTTATTGTATAACTCCTCCCTACATTATTTCTTCCAAAATGCATCACTTCGCATTTATCCGGATTAAACTCCATCTGCCACCTCTCCGCCCAATTTTCCAGCCTATCTTTATCCTGCTGTATTGCCCGACAATGCTCTTCGCTATCCGCAAGTCCAGCCATCTTCGTGTCATCCGCAAACTTGCTGATTACACCAGTTACAGCTTCTTCCAAATCATTTATATATATCACAAATAGCAGAGGTCCCAGTACAGAGCCCTGCGGAACACGACTGGTCACAGACCTCCAGCCGGAAAAAGACCCTTCGACCACTACCCTCTGTCTCCTATGGCCAAGCCAGTTCTCCACCCATCTAGCCACTTCTCCTTGTATCCCATGAGCCTTAACCTTCTTAACCAACCTGCCATGTGGGACTTTGTGAAATGCCTTACTGAAATCCATATAGACGACATCCACGGCCCTTCCTTCATCAACGGTTTTTGTCACTTCCTCAAAAAACTCCACCAAATTTGTAAGGCACGACCTCCCTCTTACAAAACCATGCTGTCTGTCACTAATTCATACGTTAGGAACAAAAGAGTTGTCAGGGAAAAAATCGGACCTCTCAGGGACAAAAGGGGGGAATTATGCTTGGAGCCCAAAGAATTAGGGGAGATCCTAAATGAATACTTTGCGTCGGTATTCACAAAGGAGAGGGATGTGTTGACTGGGAGTGTCTCGGAGGGGAGTGTTGAACCGTTGGAGAAAATCTCCATTACATGGGAGGAAGTGTTAGGTTTGTTAGTGAATATAAAGACTGACAAATCCCCAGGGCCTGATGGAATCTATCCAAGGCTGCTCAGGGAGACGAGAGATGAAATCGCTGGGCCTCTGACGCAAATCTTTGTCTCGTCACTGGGCACAGGTGAGGTCCCAGAGGATTGAAGGATAACTAATGTGGTCCCGTTATTTAAGAAGGGTAGGAAGGACAACCCGGGTAATTATAGGCCGGTGAGCTTGACGTCCGTGGTAGGGAAGTTGTTGGAGAAGATTCTTAGAGATAGGATGTATGCGCATTTAGAAAGGAATAAACTCATTAACGATAGTCAGCATGGTTTTGTGAGACGGAGGTCATGCCTCACAAACCTGGTGGAGTTTTTTGAAGAAGTGACGAGAATGGTTGACGAGGGAAGGGCCGTGGATCTCGTCTATATGGACTTTAGTAAAGCGTTTGACAAAGTCCCTCATGTTAGGCTGGTGAAAAAGGATGGATCTCATGGGATAAAGGGGGAGGTGGCTAGATGGGTGGAGAACTGGCTTGGTCACAGAAGACAGAGGGTGGTAGTGGAACGGTCTTTTTCCGGCTGGATGCCTGTGACTAGTGGTGTTCGGCAGGGCTCTGTATTGGGACCTCTGCTCTTTGTGATTTATATAAAGGATCTGGAAGAACGTGTAACTGGGGTGATCAGTAAGTTTGCGGACGACACAAAATTGGCAGGACTTGCAGATAGTGAGGAGCATTGTCAGAAGTGACAGAAGGATATAGATAGGCTGGAAATTTGGGCAAAGAAATGGCAGATGGAGTTCAATACTGATAAATGCGAAGTGATGCATTTTGGTAGAAATAATGTAGGGATGAGCTATACGATAAATGGCAGAACCATAAAGGATGTAGATACGCAGAGGGACCTGGGTCTGCATGTCCACAGATCCTTGAAGGTGACGTCACAGGTGGAGAAGGTGGTGAAGAAGGCACATGGCATGCTTGCCTTTATAGGACGGGGCATAGAGTATAAAAGTTGGGGTCTGATGTTGCAGATGTATAGAACGTTGGTTCAGCCGCATTTGGAATACTGCACCCAGTTCTGGTCGCCGCACTACCAGAAGGACGTGGAGGCTTTGGAGAGAGTACAGAGGAGGTTTACCAGGATGTTACCTGGTATGGAGGGGCTTAGTTATGAGGAGAGATTGCGTAAATTGGGGTTGTTCTCACTGGAAAGACGGAGGATGAGGGGTGACCTAATCGAGGTGTATAAAATTGTGAAAGGCATAGATAGGGTGAACGGTGGGAAGCTTTTCCCCAGGTTGGCGGTGATGTTCACGAGGGGTAATAGGTTCAAGGTGAAGGGGGGGAAGGTTTAACACAGATATCAGAAGGACATATTTTACACAGAGGGTGCTGCGGGCCTGGAATGCGCTGCCAGGCAAGGTGGTGGAGGCGGACACACTGGGAACGTTTAAGACTTATCTCGATAGCCATATGAACGGAGTGGGAATGGAGGGATACAAAAGAATGGTCGAGTTTGGACCAGGGAGCGGCATGGGCTTGGAGGGCCGAAGGGCCTGTTCCTGAGCTGTATTGTTCTTTGTTCAATTGATAGAGGTGTATAAAATTGTGATGGATATAGATAGAGTGAATGGAAGCAGGCTTTTTCCATTGAGGCTCGGGGAGAAAAAAAACTAGAGGGCATGGGTTAAGGGTGAAGGGGAAAAAGTTTGAGGTGAATATTAGGGGGGGCTTCTTCACACAGAGAGTGGCGGGAGTGTGGAATGAGCTGCCAGATGAAGTGGTGAATGCGGGCTCACTTTTACAATTTAAGAAACACTTGGACAGGTACATTGATGAGAGGGGTGTGGAGGGATATGGTCCAGGTGCAAGTCAGTGGGACGAGGCAGAAGAATGGATCAGCACAGGCAAGAAGGGCCAAAAGGTCTGTTTCTGTGCTGTAATGTTCTATGGTTCTTGGTTCTAACAGACTGGGAATAGATCGGGGCAAGCTTGGAGGGCCGATGGGCCTGTTCCTGTGCTTTATTGTTCTTTGTTCTGAGCCCACACTGGACAAGCCCCCCCCCCCCCAGATCCTGTGTCTCATCCCACCATCTCACTTCAACCCACACCTCTGTTTTGCTGTCAATGTCTGTATTTCCCTGACCCCGGCTCTAGATTTCTTTGTTCTGTAACTCTCCCCAACTCCCTACCCAGTAAGGGTAACTCAGTAAATCCTGCCCTGATTCCATCTACCAAAATGCATCATCTCGCATTTATCTAAATTAAACTTCATCTGCCATTTGTCAGCCCACTGGCCCAATTGATCAAGATCCCATTGCAATCGGAGATATCCTTCACTGTCCACTATGCCACCAATCTTGGTGTCATCTGCAAACTTACTAACCATGCCTCCTAAATTCTCACCCAAATGTAACACGGGACATGGAGAAATCAGACATTGGTATAGTTAATGCTGGTATTTAGCATCATGCTTCAACGCCGCTACCTTTCCCTGACCTGAAATAGATGCTCTATTCAGAAATTATTTAACACTCGGGTATTCCTGGAGGAACAGACGGACGGTGCACAGTGAAACTTTATGCTGTTGATGGCAGCCTAGAATCAGAAAGATTGAAGGAACTCACAAGGTCAATCCTATTTTTGATGTGAGTGGGGTGAGAGAGAGAGAGTGTTGAGGTGAAGGGGAATTTTGAGGTGAGAGGGTCAGTGTTGAGGTGAGGGGTGTTGCTGTGGACGGTGGGAGTTGAGGTGAGAGGCAGTTACTGAGGTGAGAGGGAGTGTGTTGATGTGAGGAGGGAGCTTTCAGATGAGAGGGGAACAACATGGTGTTATATCAATACACACTGATCCAACAAACACTCCCAGGATATTTACTGCAGGGATTAGGTGTGAAGTCAGTCTGTCCCCTCACGCTGCCAGCCAGAGTGCGGAGGGAACGGTGACAGCCCTGAAACACGGAGCAAACATCATCTGCAACATCCCATCAAACACTCCAATGTCAGCTACAGAGGTCCAGTGTCACTCCCACCCCATCTTAACTGTGTGACCAGGCTGTCTCATGGCTGCTAAAGTGGAGGTTCAACTTAGTCAGGCAACCTTCAGGCTCGATATCCGTAAGCTTGCGCCCATCAGACCTTTACAAGGATAAGCTGCCTCTACACTCCCATCAAATACCCTCATTGTAGATGCAGCACAGGCCCAGATACACAAACTATCTCCCTCTACACTGTCCAAACACGAATCTCCAGTGCAGCTATCGCGGAGGGTGAGATACACAGTGTGAACAGGTGAGAGGGGGAGAGTGCTGAGGCGAGAGGGGGAGAGCGTTGAGGCGAGAGGGGGAGTGTTGAGGCGAGAGGGGGAGAGCGTTGAGGCGAGAGGGGGAGTGTTGAGGCGAGAGGGGGAGTGTTGAGGTGACAGTGGGAGTGTGGAGGTGAGAGGGGAATTTTGTGGTGTGGGTGAGGTTCTGTAACACACTGGTTGGCGCTGCTGCCTCATGGCGCCAAAGACCCGGGTTTGATTCCAGCCTCGGCTCACTCTCTGTGTGGAGTGTGCACATTCTCCCCTGTCTGCGTGGGAATCCTCTGTGTGCTCTCATTTCCTCCCACACTCCAAAGATGTGGGAGTTAGTTGGATTAGCCATGCTAACTTGGGAGACGGGCAACGTGCAGGCAGGTACATAAGAACATAAGAAATAGGAGCAGGAGTAGGCCATCTAGCCCGTCGAGCCTGCCCCGCCATTCAACAAGATCATGGCTGATCTGAAGCGAATCAGTTCCACTTACCCGCCTGCCCCCCATATCCCCGAATTCCCTTATAGATCAGAAAACTATCTACCCGTGATTTAAACACATTCAATGAGGAAGCCTCCACCACTTCAATGGGCAGAGAATTCCAGAGATTCAATACCCTCTGAGAGAAGAAATTCCCCCTCAACTCTGTTCTGAACCGCCCCCCCCCCTTATTTTGAGGCTGTGCTCTCTAGTTCTGGTTTCCCTTCGAAGTGGAAAGAATCTCTCCACCTCTACCCTATCCAGCCCCTTCATTATCTTAGATGTCTCTATAAGATCACCCCCTCGTCCTTCTAAACTCAAACAGGTACTGGACCGGGTTAGATACGGAGTAAATGTCCCTCATCAATGTCCCCATCAAACACTCCCAGGACGTGTACAGCATGGGGATAGACACAGAGTAAATTTAAGACTGTGCCCATCAAACATTCACACGGTAAAATTCCCTCTGCTCCACCCAGAACAGCTACAGCATTGGCCGGGGTGGGGGGGGGGGGTAGATACATAATAAACCTCTCTCGACAGTGTCCTCATCAAACACTCCCAGGATACCCCAGGATAGGGACAGTACGTGGTTAAATGTAGAATAAATCTCCCTCTATAATGTCCCCATCAAACTCTCCCAAGACAGATGCAACTAGTGTGAGTTCAGATGCAGCTGAGGTTGAGATTTCCAGAAACCTCCCATCACACTGTTTCACCAAGAACTCCAGTGAAGGTGTAGCAAGGGTGAGATGCACAAAAAATGTCCGCATACACGGTCCAAACACTAAAGACCTGAGCAGGAGCGGAACACGGTAAGGTACACAGAAAATCTCTCTACACTGTCCCTTCAGGAACTCGAGCGCAGGTGGACACAGAGATACATATAGTTCTGCTCTCCCTGTATATTGCCAGAACAAAATCCCAGATATGGGTGAAGCAAAGTTCAATACAGATACATCTCCTCTTGATACTGCCCTCTGAAACCCTCCCAGAACAGTTACACACGGGATTGCAGACAGAGCAAAGCTCACTCTGCAGTGTCCCATTGAATAGTTCACTGCAAAGGGTGTTTACTCTGTGTCGAATCCCATTCTGAACCATGTTTCTGTATTTGCCATTGGGTTACTGTAAATTGTGCTTCCATTGAACATTTCCAAGGACAGGGACAGCACTGGGTAAAGTGTATGGTCTTGCTGCACTGCCAATTCAAACAGGCTGATAAAAGGGACGTGTATCTTCTGTATCAAACACGTTTCCATCACTGTCCATGAAGTAATCCCAAAACAGCCCCACTGATATTGATATTTTCCATTTGTGCTTTTATAACAACTGTCTTCTGTTAATTTGTTGTTATAGTTTGTGAATTACTCCTTCAGATCCTTCCTAAATACAGTTCAGACACTTGGGAATTCGAATGAATTAATTGCAAACATTTTCTGTTTTAAAGAACAAAGAAAAGCTACAGCACAAACAGGCCCTTCGGCCCACAAGTTGCGCCGGTCATGTCCCTACCCACCGAGGCTGAAATATAGGCTTACCCAGAACCCTCAATCCGATTAAGTCCCATGCACTCATCCAGAAGTCTCTTAAAAGACCCCATTGAGTTTGCCTCCACCACCACTGACGGCAGCCGATTCCACTCACCCACCACCCTCTGAGTGCAAAACTTACCCCTCACATCTCCTCTGTACCTATTCCCCAGCACCTTTAACCTGTGTCCTCTCATAGCAGACATTTCAGCCCTGGGAAAAAGCCTCTGTGAGTCCACCCGATCTATACCACTCAACATCTTATATCCCTCTCTCAGGTCACCTCTCATCCTTCATCTCTCCAAGGAGAAAAGACCGAGCTCTCTCAACATATCCTCATAAGGCATGCCAACCAATCCAGGCAACATCCTTGTAAATCTTCTCTGCACCCTTTCAATAATGTCCACGTCCCTCCTGTAATGAGGCGACCAGAACTGAGCACAGTACTCCAAGTGGGGTCTGACGAGGGTCTTATAAAGCTGCATCATTATCCCCGGACTCCGAAACTCAATCCCTCGATTGATGAAGGCCAGGTGAAAACTGCCCCAGTAAAGTAAATCAGATTGATCAACTGATTGCAATCAATGCCAAATGGGGAATAATTGTCCTGTGTAGAAGTGAGAACCCGTTCCATATTGTGATTGTTTGCAGTATTGGGACAGTGAGATGACCCGATCCAACACAAGAACACTTTGCAATATCTCCCAGTAACAGTGAGTCTGTGTGTCAGCGTTAACCAAGCGGGGTGACATTCCCGGAGGGGCTGACATCTCACGCAGAGTGAAAACCAGAATTCAATTGGTGGGGATTGCCTTGTTAAATTCAGCTGGGGATTTATTGAGGGAATTTGTGAAAATGCATGTGGAGATCTTATGCAATCTAATTGAAAAACATTTCGAAATCCGTTTCTCCAACTGACTGTACAGAACAGAAGAGGTACATTTATAGAGATCTCAAGGTGAATAACATTAGTTCCAGTCACTGAACACTAGCAGTAACTTTTTAATGCATATCATTTTATACATGTTTCACATGCAGTGAATATGTTTATTTTAATTCCGGTCTCTGAGCAGTCAGATATTGATACAGATAATTCTGATATTTAGCACCATGCTCCCACACTGCCACCTCTGCTTGACCTGAAATAGATGCTCTGTTCCGCAATTATTTAAACCAAATGTATTCGTGGAGGAACAAACTTACATTCTGCATTCAAACTTTATGTTGTTGAGATCAGCCCAGGATCAGAATGATTGAAGGAGCGGAAGATTTTTGAGACAGTTTGTGTGACGCTGCTGCTGTGTTGCCTTTATTCGTTTTGTAACGTGGGCATCGCAGGGAATCAGTAGCGACAATAAGAGTGAGGTCAGTGATGTATCTGTTTGTCAGTTGGTAATAAGAATGAAGTCGGTGATACACCTGGAAGGTAAAGGCAGTAGGGATGAGGTTAGCCATGCACCTGGATGTGTATTGACAATCAGAGCAATTCAGTAATGTATCTGTGCAGGTTGTGAAAGGAGAGTGCGGTCACTGCTGTTCCTAAATACCTGGTTCCAATAAGAATCAGGTCATTTCTGCATCTGCAGGGACAGGTGTAGCATCGGGGAAACACAAGATAAAACTCCATCTGCAATTTCCCCAGCAAACACACCCAGGGCAGGGACAGCGGACGGATGTTTGAGTTGTGTGGAGTGGGGGGCTGTGTGTGGAGTGAAAGTTTATTATGGAAGTGAGGGGGAGAGTGATGAGTTGAGAGGCGGTGTATTGAGATGAGGGGGAGTTTGTTGAGGTGAGGGGGAAAGTTAAAATGAGATGGCGGGAGCTGAGGCGAGACAGAGTGCTGAGATGAGAAGAGAGAGCTGATATGAGAGAGGGAGAATGTTGATGTGAGACAGAGTGTAGGATTTGGCCCCGCGCTCTCCCCAAATTCGGATAATCCCACCAGAGGTAATTGGATCTTGACACGGTCTGTGCTCATCTGCTCCGACTCCCTTGCGGTGTGGGACGGGAAATTCATATCTTGGGGATCTTGAGGTGAGGAGCGTCGAGATGAGATGGGTTGTGTTGTGGTGCGTGGGGTAATGTAGAGGTGTGAGGGGGGAACATGTTAAGGTGAGAGGGGGGGAGTTGTGTTGATTGGGGGAGTGTTGAATTGAGAGCGCGTGTTTTGGTGAGAGGACTTGATGTTAACCCTCTATGGGACAATGTAAATGTGAGAGGGAGAACGTAGAAGCGAGACGGATAGTGTTGAGGAGAAAGGGTGTAATGTCTGTGTGATAGAGATTGTGTAGAGAGGGGAAGGGGAGTATTGAGGTGAGCGGGGGTGTGTTGAGGTGAGGGGGTGTGTTGACGTGACAGGATAGTGTTGGTGTGAGAGAGAGAGTGTTGGGGTAATGGGGAGTGCTGAGTTGAGAGTGAGAGTGTTAATGTTGTCATGTGAGTGGACCTTTAAGGAATTTTGTTTAAATCGTGCAGCTGACATGGAGGTGGAGCTAAGCTGTGGCAGTCAGGTGGTGGTTTTCTTTTGGTATTTTAGTTTAGTTTTGGGAAGCAGTTTAGCAGCAAGCTCAGAAGCAATCTCTCTCCCTCTCCCTGTCCTTCTCTTTTTAAAAGGCTGTGTTTTGTGAAACAGACTCGACTACAACCTCTGCTGAGTTTCTCAAGGGATTTTGAGCATTCAGCCCAGGAGGCTGGACACGTGTAATAATCCGGCATTTACCTCTGCTGTATTGTGGTGATTTGGAGGGTTTTGTGGCTTGGGTGTTGGCTTTGGTTGGAACACACTAGAGATATGTCCTTCAGAGTTGTACATTATCGTGGTTGTTGTGTTCTTGTTTGTAATTGTTAAAAGTTCTTGCTCATTGTCTCACAAGACATGTCAACAATATTCTTAATGAAACTTTGTTTTGAATAAGAGTTCCTCATGGGTCAGTTCACTCACACCTGAAGTGAAACCTCTCGTGCTCCTTCTAGCCAGATTCAAGGTAAAGAGTTACAGGTCTCTCGATCTTCATGGAACACCTGGGAGTATCCAGCCTGACTGAGAACAACTGGGGGCTCCGTGATTGAAACCTGTATTTCTGGATTGATTTGGGATTAGTGAACTCAGACAGTGAGCGGTGAGCAGATTTGTGTTTTCTTTTCAGGTGTTGTATTCCAGTTTAAATCGGGAGCGTGGTTTGGATTAATGTCTCTTTCAGAGGCTCAGAAGTTTCTGCGGGTGGAGGAAGTCACGCAAGTTACCTGACAGATAGTGACTAAAGCAAAGCTTTTGGAATTGGAAACACATTCCAGTTGACATTGCCTGACAGAGTACAGAAAGGAGAGATAATTGTGGCGATAACACAACATCTGGAATTGTCAGAAGCTCAGTCAGAATCGTTGGAAATTCAGTTACAAATGAAACTGACTCAATATAAAAATTAATTAAAACTATTTGAATTACAGGGAAAAGAAAAGGAAAGGGAGGAACAGCAAGCAAAATAATAAAATCAATCTGAATTACAGGCAAAAGGGAAAAAGGAGGCAAGGGAAAACTCGAGAGACTTTGAACATTGGAAACTGGCCTTCAAATGTAAACATCGTGTCTGATTGGCGGAGGTAAAGGGTAAAGTACAGTCTGAGGGTAGGGATGAGGATAGTGAGAGAATGAGGGGCAGAAAATACATCAGGAGACAGAAAAGGCAATGTTACAATAATCATGGGGGACTTCAATATGTAGGTTTCTAAGATTCTAAGGTGGACTGGGAAAATCAGGGAGGTCGTGGATCCCAAGAAAAGGAATTTGTGGAATGTCGAAGAGAGGGTTTTTGGAGCAGCTTGTGACAGAGCCTACTACGGAACAGGCAATTCTGGATTTGGCGATGTGTAATGAGGCAGACTTGATTAGGGAACTTAAGGTGAAGGAACCCTTAGGGAGGAGTGACCACAATATGATAGAATTTACCCTGCAGTTTGAGAGGAAGAACCTGGAATCAGATGTAAAGGTATTTGAATTAAATAAAGATAACTACAAGGACATGAAGGTGGAGCTGGCCAGAGTTGATTGGAAAGGGAGCCGAGCAGGGGAGACAGTGGAACAGCAATGACAGGAGTTCTTGAGAGTTATTTGGGAGGCACAACAGAAATTCATCCCAAGGAGGAGGAAATATGCCACAGGGAGGACGAGGAATCCATGGCTGACGGGGAAGCCAAGGACAGCAAAAACACAAAAGGGAAAGCATCCTTCTTGGCAAGGACTAGTGGGAAGGCAGAAGATTGGGAAGCTTTTGAAAGCGAGCAGAGGACAACTTAAAAAAGCAATAAGAGGGGAGAAGGTGAAATATGAGTGTAAGCAAGCTTGTATTATAAAAGAGGAGAGGAGGAGGTTTTCCAATATAAGTTAAGAGAGAGGCAAAAATACCCATTGGATCACTGAAAAATGAGGCTGGAGAAGGAATAATAGGAAACAAAGAAATGACAGAGGAACTGAATAGTTTGCATCAGTCTTCACGGTTGAAGACACCAGTGGGATGCCAGAGCTCCAGGAGAGCCGGGGAACACAGGTGGGTGTAGTGGCCATCACTCAGGAGAAGGTTCTGGGGAAACTGAAAGGTCTGTGGGTGGACAAATCACCTGGACCGGATGGAGTACACCCCAGGGTTCTTAAAGACATAGCTGAGGAAATTGTGGTGGCATTGGTGGTGATCTTTCTTTGATAAGGCGCAGCATAGGAGACTGTTGTATAAGTTAAGTGCCAATGGTGTTGAGGGTAAGATCCTGGCATGGATAGAGGATTGGCTGACTGGCAGAAGGCAGAGAGTGGGGATGAAGGGATCTTCTCTCAGGATGGCAGCCGGTGACAAGTGGTGTGCCTCGGGGGTCGGTCCTGGGACCACAACTTTTCACAACATACATTAATAATTTGGAAAAACGAAATGAAGGCACTGTTGCTAAGTTTGGTGATGATGCAATGATATGCAGAGGGACAGGGAGTATTGCGGAAGTGGGAGGGGGAGGGGGAGGAGGAGGGCTGCAGAAGGACTTGGACAGGTTAGGACAGTGGATAAAGAGGGGGCAGATGGAATACAAGGAGGAAAAGTGTGAGGTTATGCACTTTGGAAGGAGGAATGGAGGCAGAGACTATTTTCTAAATGGGGAAATGCTTCGGAAATCAGATGCACAAAGGAATTTGGGAGGCCTTGTTCAAGATTCTCTAAAGGTTAACCTGCAGGTTGAATCGGCAGTTTGGAAGGCAAGTGGAATACTGGCAATCATGTCGAGAGGCCCCGCACCAGGTTCAGACCCACCCAGGTTCAGACAGAGACGCTGTTCAGATTCACACAAGGTTCGGACTCGGATCATGTTCAGATTCACACCGTGGACAGACTCACCTCAGCTTCACAATCATAGAAACATTGAAATATAGGAACAGCAGGAGCAGGCCATTCGGCCCTTCGACCCAGCTCCGACATTCAGTTTGATCATGGATCATCATCAACTTCAATATCCTGACCATCCCTTGCTCCCATATCCCGTGATCACTTTAGCCCCAAGAGCGATATATAATTTCTTCCTGAAATCACGAAAGGTTTTGGCCTCAGCTACTTTCTGTGGTAGCGAAGTCCATAGATCATCAGAGTGGAGAAATTTCTCCTCACCTCTGTTCTAAAAGGTTGATGCTTATCCTCAAACCATGAACCCTCGTCCTCAACTCCCTGAGCATCAGGAACATTCTTTCTGAATCTACCCTGTCTAAACATGGTCCAATATTATATGTTTCACTCGAATGAACTCCAATGAATAAAGCCCGAACCGACTTAGTCTCTCTTCATATCACAGACTTGCCATCCCAGGAATCAGCCTGGTAAACATTCGCTGTACTCCCTCTATAGCGAGGATATCCTTCCTCAGATAAGGACACCAAAACTGCACACAATACTCGAAGTGTGGGCTCAGCAATGCCCTGCACAACTGCAGTGACACATCTCTCTTCCTGTACTCCAATCTTATCCCTATGAAGGGCAGCATTACAGTTGTCTTCTTTACTGCCTGTTGTACATGCGCGCTGACTTTCACTTACTGATGCATACGGACACCAAGGTCTCGCTGAGTATCCACCTCTCTCAATTTACACCCATTCAAATAATAATCTGTCTTCCTATTATTGCTGCTAAATTGGATAACTTCACATTGATCCACATTTTACTGCAACTGCTTTGCACATGCCCACACATTGAGCCTGTTCAAATCACACTGAAGCATGTCTGCATGTTTCTCATAGCTCACCCTCACACACCTTTTATCATCTGCAAATTTGGAGATGATACATCTAGTTCCATTTTCAAAATAATTAACATATAATGTGAGCAGTTGGGGTCCGTGCACAGATTCCTGCAGAACCCCACTAGACACTGACTGCTAATCAGAAAAAGGCCCATTTATTGCCAACTCTTTGCTTTCTATCAGTGAACCAGCTTTCTATCCGTCTCAAAACATTGCCTGTAATCCCATCTGCTTTCACTTTACATGGCAGTCTGCGATGTGAGACCTTGTCGAAAGCCTTCTGAAAGTCTCAATAAACACATCTGCTCACGTCACTTTCTGAACAGTAATGTCTGGGGGACACCTACCCGCCCTGGACCTGGCCGTAAGGGACCGGGCAGTAAGGGACACAAGACACAGCAATACCTCTCCACCCACTTCCCTAAACTCCCACACTTACCCCAGCTCTCAGTGCTTCACTCTCTGCAGCTTGCTCTCTGTGGAGCTCCCTGAGTGGGCAAATTTCACAGGCCTCAGTTTGGTAGTTTATATTTGCCCGTGTCCAACTCATGAACCTGATTGAAGTCACTGCACCCCCTCCCCCTCTAGGTCTGAGTAACCGCCGAGGGCTGACCACCTTGGAAGCCTTTTTTGGAGTTTCAATGCTGGGTCCGGTTCCTGCTGCTCAGCCTCGGAAGTGAGTGGGGTTCAGCAGACCGGAGCTCGCCTCTTCCACCATGAGCGTGTGGCCCGAGTTCCCTTTATCGGGTGACAATGTGATCGAGAGGCTAAACCCACTGTGTCCATTTCAGACTCCGAGGTTCCCACTGGCGGAGATGAGGAACAGGAGCCGGAGTGCCTGGAATTCTTTCCAAAGTTCCCGGTCTGCTGGGAATTGCTTTTTCCTGCACGGCTTGGGGCTTCATGGCTTGTAGATGATTGAAGCATTCCCATAGGATGGTATCTCCCAAGCGGACTTGATAGGAAACTGGCCCTGTTCCAGACTCGACCGTGCCTCATAACCACGTGGACCCATTGCCATGATTCTTTACCAATAACCTATCACCTGCCTTTCGGTGCCTCTCCCGGCTGGTGGGAACGGCACTGGGTGTTAGCTCCCGCCCTCAGAAGGTCAGACTTAACATTGGGCGGAGTGAACTTCCCATGACCAACTCTGCTGGGGCTATTCCAGTTGTTGAAGCGGGGAGGTCGGGGGAGGTTGGAGGGTGTCATTCTGTAATTGAAGATGAAATCTGGATGGTTTGGTGTCCAAAGAGACTGAGGGATGGTATTTTGAACCTGCTTTTACTGTTTGGGCCGCTCTTTCTGCCAGGCCATTGGATGATGGGTAATATGACACTGTAAGAAGTTTAACAACACCAGGTTAAAGTCCAACAGGTTTATTTGGTAGCAAAAGTGGCTTTTGCTACCAAATAAACCTGTTGGACTTTAACCTGGTGTTGTTAAACTTCTTACTGTGTTTACCCCAGTCCAACGCCGGCATCTCCACATCATAATATGACACTGCCCAAACGTGTCAAATTCTGTCCAACTTCATCGAATGCACAAATTCCTGGCTGATGAAGAGTGGTTTATTTTCAGGACCTAACATTTCCGGGATCCCGGGTGTCATGAAAGAGGTGTGAAGTTTCTCCACTCTTGTCCTTGTGTTTGAGTAACTCACCCTGTGAACGGCCATCCATTTTGAATCAGCATCTACCATTTCAGGAACATAGACCCCATGAACGGACCGGCACTCTCCGTGTGCAGCCACGTATCCGGATGTCCTGGCCATTCCCAAGTGTGAAGAGTAGTGATTGGTGGTACTTCTGCCCTTGTTGATATTGTCAACACTGACCCACGGGCAAATATTCGTATCCATACCTGGCCACCAGACATGGCAACTGTTTGTTATTTATATTTGAAAGTCCAATAGAAAGAGTCAGGGGTCTTGTAGTTGTAGTTTCCTCTCAGGGTCTAATGAGTTGAAGAATTGAAGTAAGGGGAGCTTTCAGCAGATTGATGAGCTGCTGCCTGAAGTGAGTCTGTGTCACAGCATAAATGGCAGTGTTTGTACAACAACTTGTGAGTTGCAACATGAAACCAAATTCCATAACATAGTAATCTAACCAGACCGACTTATAGCCCAAATAATGCATCCGACTCCATATAGAATAAACCATTAATGTCGACCATAAGAGGATGAAATTGGCTGAGATAACAAACAGTAAAATGATGGATTTCCTGCGACTCTCCATCTCTGGGTCTCTGGGATTCTCCCCACTGCTGTGAGCCCGGAGTCTCCTGCGGGCTCTGCTGCTCCTTAAAATGTGTCTGACGGTGAAAACGTTGAGCAGCAGAATCAGGACGAACGGGACAGCCGGGGTTAGAATGTTGTGGAGGAACTCGATTGTTCCCCAGACCGGAGATAACAGAACATCCACTGTGACCTCACAAAACCAGGGGACGTTCCCCAGCCGATATCTATTTAATAACATAAAATACCAGAAGATGTTCTTTAAACAGCTCAGCACCGTCACTGTTCCCAGAACCACAGCCGCCGATTTCTCACTGCAATATTTACTCTTCAGCTTGGGGCAGCAAATGGCCACAAATCGATCAAAGGTGAAAGTGACGGTGAACCAGACAGAACAGTCAGTGGCTGCATAAAGCAGGACGGCGTGGATGTTACACACGGGGAGCGACAGCAGGAAATCAAACTGTTCCCGATAAAGAATGGGAATGTGTCTGAATATCAGGTCGAGGATAACGACCAGCAGATCCCCCGCTGACATGGCCACCAGGTAACGAGTCACACATTTGGACAGACCACAGTTTCTGCTCGTCAGTGTCACAATTGTGATTATGTTCACTGTCAGGAAGGGAAATAAAGAATAAAATTAGACAGGATTCAGGGAAAGAAGTTACCATTTGGACTGAGGATGGGTTAAAATAAAAAAGAATGTATACACATAAAATGACTTAAATCTTTTTTTTAAACCAGCACGTCTTTTGCAGTGTGAGAGGAAAGTGGAGCATCCGGAGGAAACCCACACAGACACGGGGAGAAGGTCCAAACTCCACACAGACAGTGACCCAAGCCTGGAATTGAACCCAGCTCCCTGACGCTGTGAATCAGCAGTGCTAACTACTGTGTCACCGTGCAGTCCATGGTAGCAACACACTGGTATACATTTGGGAGAGAGCTTTCCGGAGAGTCCACAACATTGACCCTCACTCAGCTCCAAGGGTGAGGGAGTAAACCCTGACAGAAAATCCAGACTGGAATCCTGTAGATGGTAATCTGTCGTCTCTCAGACAGTTTACTGACAACCCCTGCAACAGAGCTGGTACCAAAGAGGGCTGGTTTGACCCTTGCCTCTGGACAATACTAACAATTGGCAGAGGGAGATCCTGATGCCTTGACAGCACAGAATGTCTATTATATTTACACAGAACTGTACCCTGGAGAGGAGATCACAGCATTGTGGCCACTGTTAGCACAACACAGGAAAAAATAGTAATCTCACACTCGATTGGCACAGAACACAACTTCCAGTGTTTCTTTCAAGAGTGGGAGAAAGTTTCAGGGTTCAGCGAATCGCTATCGTCCATAATGCTCAGTGCGATTACTGCTGTCCCACGTTGGTCTACTGGACCAGTGCAGCTGCAGTCGTCTCTCGGCAGGAAGGTTGCCAATCTATGCACCAGGTAAAACTCAAACAAAGGCCAGTACCAAAGGAAAAGCCAAGCAGGCTGCCTTAATGCCTATCGTCCGGTGACTCTGATGTCCAATATTATGAAATGCATCAAAAGGTTAGTCATGGCATGAATCAGTTCCGGCTTCCCAGATTGCCTGGATCCACGACAGTTCACCGACATCCACAACAGGTCCACAATGCCATCTCCCGGGCCCGACAGTGAACCCTGGAACACAGACTCGTGTTTATCAACTACAGCTCAGCCTGCAACACCATTAGTCCTACGAAACTCATGTCCAAAGTTCGTGGCGCTGGGCTTGGCTCCTGCCTCTGCAATTGGATCCTCAACTTCCTAATCCATAGAGAGCAAAATTAAGGACAATCAACAACATCTCCTTCACAATCATCCTGAACAGCGGTGCCCCGTAAGGCTGCGTCCTCAGCCCCTTACTATACTCCTTATACACTGGTGACTGTGTGGCCAAATTCCCCTGCAACTCGGTTCCCAAGTTTGCTGATGACACCTGCAGTGGGTCGGAGGAAGAGACAGAGAATCTGGTGAACTGGGGCGACAACAATAATCTCTTCCTCAATGTCAACAAAGCAAATCGACTTCTGGAAGCCTAGTGGAGTACATGCCCCGATCTACATCAATGGGATGAAGTTGAAATAGTCGAGAGCTTCACGTTTTAGGGTCCACATCACGAAAAACCTTTCCTGGTTCCTCCATGACGTCCCTATAATTAAAAAAGTCTCCGAACGCCTCTATTTTCTCAGAGGTTTAGGGACATTTGGCATGTCAGCTGCGACTCTCATCAACTTTTACAGATGCACCATAAATAACATTCTAGCTTGGTATGGCTCCTGCTCTGTCCAAGACTGCGAGAAACTTCAAAGCTTGGTGAATGCAGACCAGTCCATCACTCAAACCAACCTCCCACTCATTAACTCTGTCTCAACCTCCCGTTACCTCACAAAAGCAACCAGCCTAATTCAGGAATAGCGCACCACGGACATCAACTTTTCCCACTTGTTCCATCAGAGAAAAAGATAAAAAATGTGTGAGGACATGGACCAACCGACTCATAGAATCATAGAATCACTACAGTGCAGAAGGGGGCCATTTGACCCATCGAGTCTACACCGACAACAATCCCACCCAGGTCCTATCCCCGAAATCCCACATATGCACCCTGCTAATCCCCCAAACATACATATCCCAGGACGCTAATGGGCAGTTAACATGGCCAATCAACCTAACCTGCACATTTTGGACTGTGGGGGAAAACTGGAGCATCCGGAGCAAACCCATGCGCATACGGGTGGAATGTGCAAATTCCACACAGACAGTGATCCAAGCCGGGAATCGAACTCAGGTTCCTGTGAGACAGCAGCGCTAACCATTGTGCCACCATGCTGCCGACTCAGGAACAGCTTCTCTGCTGCCATCAGACGTTTGAATGGACCCACATTGCATTAAGATGATCTTTTACTACATCCTAGCTATGACTGCAACATTACATTCTGCCCTCTCTCCTTCTCTATGTACAGTATGCTTTGTCTGTATGGCACTCAAGCAACAACACTTTTCACTTTATATCCAATGTTATGAAATGCATCAAAAGGTTAGTCATGGCATGAATCAATTCCGGCCTCCCAGATTGCCTGGATACACTACAGTTCACCAACCTCCCCAACAGGTCCACAGACACCATCTCCCTGGCCCAACACTGAACTCTGTAACACTGTAACCCTGAACATAGAGAAGGAGAGAGTGCAGAATGTAATGTTGGACTCAGAGCGAGGGTGTAGAATAAGATCATCTGAATGCGATGTGGGCCCATTAAAACGTCAGATGGCAGCAGAGAAGAAGCTGTTCCTGAGTCGGCAGCATGGTGGCACAATGGTTAGCACTGCTGTCTCACAGGGACCTGAGTTCGATTCCCGGCTTGGATCACATATTTATTATATGTGAAAATAATAAACCAAATCAATTCAAATCAAATCAGTCTTTTGCATCTCAAGCTGAAACATCAGCACGATGTGCCCTGACCTTACCAATGAACTTATGCAGGTTGATGATGTACACGGGACGGCTGTGACCGAGACTGAATTTACAAGGCTGAATGTGGACATTGGGGAGCTGCGAGAAACTGGACTTGCTCACAGTGGATTCTTTCCAGAGGAAACCACACGTTCTTGTAATAGGAGAAATCCCAACAGGCGAGATGTGAGAATGGAACAAAGTTTTAAAAAGAAGCTTCACTGGTGCTGATGGAATCCCAGGAATTGAAATGGGATCCCTGATGCTGTGAGGCAGCAGTGCTAACCACTGTGCCATACTGCCATCCTGCAAGGTGCCCTGGAGATATCCAAGATCACGGCCAGGACACCACCATCACCATATCCGTGTTCGGGAAATGATTGGAAAACAACCTGAGGGACAGAATTAATCTCCACTTCGAGAGGTAAGGATTTATGAACAATAGTCAGCGTGCCTTTGACAGGGGGAGATCATGTCTGACAATTCGCTGGAATATATTGAGGAGGTGACTGGATGAGGAGATGAGGGAAGTGCAGTCGATGTAGTCTACGTGTTCTTCAGAAAAGCTTTTGACAAATATGGAAGACTGAACAAGGAAGTGATTCCGATTGGAACCAGGTCAATTTGGTAAATTATATTCAAAATGGCTGAGTGGCAGAGGGTGATGGTGGAAGGTTGTTTTTGTGACTGCAAGCCTGTGTTCAGTGGGGTTCCACAGGGATCGATGCTGGGTCCCTTGCTGTTTGTAGTGTACATTGATGGTCTGGACATGAATGTGTGAGGTGTGATCAGTAAGTTTGCAGATGATACAAAAATTGGTGGTGTGGTAAATATTGAGGAGGAAAGCCTTAGATGACAGGAATCATAGAATCCTACAGTGCAGAAGGAGGCCATTCAGCCCATCGAGTCTGGACTGAGCACAATCCCACCCAGGCGATATCCCCTGAACCCCATGCATTTACCCAAGCAATTCTCCCTGACAGTAAGTCCAGTATATCCTGGCCAATCCACCTAACCCACAAGTCTTCCGACTGTGGGCGGAAACTGGAGCACCCGGAGGAAACCCATGAAGACACGTGGAGAATGTGCAAACTCCACACAGATGTGGTCCAAGCCAGAAATCGAACACACGTCCCTGGCGCTGTGGGGCAGCAGTGCTAACCACTGTGCCACCGTGCTGAGGAAACTGAAAGGCTGGGCAAATGGGCAAATGTAATTTACACCTGACGAATGTGAGGCCATGCATTTGGGACGACTATCCGGGCAAGGAAATGTACCATGTCCGGTCGAGTCTGAGGAAGTGCAGAGGACCAGAATGAATTTGGGCTGCAGATATGTGGATCTCCAAAAGCAGCAAGACAGGTAGATGAGGCGGTTAAGACGACATGTAGGATACTTGCCTTTAGCAGCCGCAGCATAGACTATAAGAGCTGGGAGGTGATGATGGAAGTGTATAAAATGCTGGTTGGACCAGAGCAAGAGAACTGTGCACAGCTCTGGTCATCACACTACAGGAAGGATGTGATTACACTGGAAACGGTGGAGAGGAGATTCACCAGGATGCTGCCTGGGCTGGAGAGTTTCAGCTATGAGGAGAGGCTGGTTAGGCTGGGTTTTTTACCTTAGAGCAGAGACGGCTGGAGGTGAGTGGGTGTAGTGGGTGGTGGTGGGGAATGCTTTCAGGTGGGGGCGGGGGGTGGGGGGGGGAGCTGAGTGATATGAACACAATTATGTGGCACACGGATAGGAAGAAACCTTTTCCCTTTAGTAGAGGTGTCAATAACCAGAGGGGCGTGGAGTTAAGGTAAAGGGCAGGTGTTTGTGTGGATTTGAGGGAAAATGTTTTCATCCACAGGGTGATGGGATCTGCAGCTCACGGCCTGAAAGGATGGTAGAAGCGGGAAAAACCACAAGAGGCATTTAGATCAGCAACTCAAACGCCAGAGCATATAATTATTAAACTAGAAAGAGTGCAGAAAAGATTTCCGAGGATGCGACTGGGACTTGATGGATTGAGTTATAAGGATAGGCTGAATAGACTGGGACTTTTTTCTCTGGAGCGTAGGAGGCTGAGGGGTGATCTTCTAGAGGTCTATAAAATAATGAGGGGCACAGATCAGCTCAATAGTCAATATCTTTTCCTAAAGGTAGGGGAGTCTAAAACTAGATGGCACAGGTTTAAGGAGAGAGGGGAAAGATACAAAAGTGTCCAGAGGGGCAATTTTATCACACAGAGGGTGGTGAGTGTCTGGAACGAGCTGCCAGAGGCAGTAGTAGAGGCGGGTACAATTTTATTTTTTAAAAGCGTTTAGATAGTTAAATGGGCACGATGGGTATAGAGGGATATGGGGCAAATGTGGGCAATTGGGATTAGTTTAGGGGTTTAAAAAGAAAGGGCAGCATGGATAAGATGGGCCGAAGGGCCTGTTTCCATTCTGTAAACTCTATGACAAGGCTATGGATCGAGTGCTGGAAAATGGGATTGGATTGGATAGGTGTTTGATGACCTATTCAGACATAATGGTCGAAGGGCCTCATTTTGTGCTGTTAAAACTCGATGGCTGTTGGACCACCCACAGCAGTGGCCCCATCACTTGCAGCTCTCACAGCGCTGGCTGGGATACCCACTACCTCCCAAACCTATCTGGTTGCAAATGCGCAATTGCAGCCAGCAGTGAGCTGCCTGGTCTGAGAGAGACATCTGTCAGCTCTCTGCTGCTGCAGCGAGCCTCAACACAGCAGCTGCCCCCAGGTAGTCCGGGGGTCCTCAGCTCTTTCTGAGCAGCCCCCGACCAGATATAGACCCAGCCCCCTCCCCACCACCTGGACCAATCACCGCCCCTTCCCCCACACCAATTGCATGCAGAGTGTCAGCAGGGCACGCCTCCTTAACCCACTGTGCAGGCAGAGAGGCAGCAAGATCCCCCTCCCTACCCCACTGTGCAGGCAGAGAGGCAGCAAGACCCCCTCCCTACCCCACTGTGCATGCAGAGAGGCAGCGAGACCCCTCCCTACCCCACTGTGCATGCAGAGAGGCAGTGATGCCCCCCTCCCTACCCCACTGTGCATGCAGAGAGGCAACCAGACCCCCTCCCCACCCCACTGTGTATGTAGAGAGGCAGCGAGACCCCCTCCCTACCCCACTGTGCATGCAGTGAGGCAGTGAGACCCCCTCCATACCCCACTGTGCATGCAGAGAGGCAGCGAGACCCCCACACTACCCCCACTGTGCATGCAGAGAGGCAGCGAGACCCCCTCCCTACCCCACTGTGCATGCAGAGAGGCAGCGAAACCCCCTCCCTACCCCACTGTGCATGCAAAGAGGCAGTGATGCCCCCCTCCCTGCCTCCACCAATCACGTTCGGTGTGGCAGCGAGACCCCCTTCCTACCCCAATGTGCATGCAGAGAGGCAGTGATGCCCCCCTCCTTACCAACACCAATCACGTGCAGAGTGGCAGCGGGGACCACCCCACCCCACAGACAGCGGGCAGTGTGGTAACGGCACCCTCTCCCACCCAGCAACTACGTTCAGAGTCGGCCCCGCTACCTTCAGGCTCCGCCCCTGTAGACCCCACCACCTCATGCCCCACTCCCTGGTACTGCCCGGTGGGCATTGCCCAAGGGGCACCTACCTTTGCCCTCGACCTTGCCCGGTGTCCTCAATGGCCTTCAGTTCTCCCGGCGAGGTCATCATGACTCGTCCTCATACATGTGGCCAGCTGTTTTCCTCACCGGACCCAACCTCTCCCGGTGAGGCTGCGAAGGCAAGTGTGGCGCACAATTCCATCCCAGGCTCACTAATTTCATTTAAATTTGTTTTAAAATAGATTGAAATAATTTATTCAGCCTCTTGCCGGAAATGGGCAGGAGACTGAATCCGCTGTTTATCCATTGCCGGTGAAGGTTGCAAGAGGTGAGAAATGGGACGTGGACCTGAGTTCCAGGCTGTCACGCGGTTTTACTTGATCACCCCACCATCAATGGACAGGGAGTAGCTGTTATCCTGCCCCCCTATCGTGTGTGTGTTGCGTGTGTCTATATTGTCTGTACCAGTATGCATGTGTGTGTGTGCGTGTTTGTGTGTGAGCAACAGAGTACCTGACGAGTGTTCCTAAGTGTGCGTTATTCTGGAGTGTTGCAGCAATTTTGGTTCTTGAATTTGTGTGTGAGTGGGAGTATCTAAATCTGATTGCTTCTATCAACAAATGTGTGTTTTAATGTATGTGTGTTTGGGTGTGTCTGTGTGTTTGTATTCCTGTTGCTCTCGGAGAGCTTGTGGTGGCACAGGGGATAGCATTGCTGCCTCACAGCAGCAGAGGTCCTGGTTCAATTGCAGGTTTGGCCACTGTCTGTGCAGATTCTGCATGTTCTCCCCATGTCTGCGTGAGTTTCCTCCGAGTGCTCCAGTTTCCTCCCACTATCTGAAAGTTGTGCTGGTTGGGTGCATTGGCCGTGCTAAATTTTCCCTCAGTGTACCTGAACAGGCGCTGGAGTGTGGTGACTCGGGGATTTTTATAGTAACTTCATTGCAATGTTAATGTTCGCATACTTGTGACACTGATGAATAAATTTCAAATTTAATGAAATATGTTTTCTCTCTGTGAGATCCTGCTGTGCAGATATGACCAATAAAATTAATTCTGTGGCCTGGTGATTGGGTGGGTGAACTGGTGTTATATGCAGAGGGTGAAAAGGATTCTGTCTCAATATTTTACGCATGAAGGAATAGTGTTTGAGGTCACATGTCTATGGAAAGTCACAGCACTCAGAAGACATCCCAGCCCATAGACCCTGAGACAATTGTCAGTGGCTGAAAGAATTAATAACCGGATACAGAGATTCAACAAGAGCAGCAAACCCAGTACAGGAAATGACAAGAAAATCAATACAGTTAAACAGCCTTTCTAGAATTAGGAACTGGACACAGGGGACGGGAGTTTCCAGCCTCACTCTTCCCCAAGCTGCAAAATCCCACCCGTGTTCAACAGACCTTCCCATTCTCCGCCCCTCGCCTGCTCCGATTCCCGTGGCGGTCGGGCCGGTCCAATTCCAGCCAGAGACTTACCCGGAACACCAACAATCGCCAGGAGGGGAAAGTAAACGCATTGAATCACCCTCAGTAGATATTGAATCCGATCAGCTGATGTCATAATCCAATAATAATCAGTAAACACAGAAATCCAATAGAATAAACTCCTGTCCTTGGTTGGAACATTCCGGTTCATTGTTCCCAGATTCCGATCCATTGTTGCAAGATTCCAATCCATTGTTCCCAGATTCTGATCCATTGTCGTAACATTCCAATCCATTGTTCCCAGATTCTGATCCATTGTTGGAAGACTCCAATCCATTGCTCCCAGATTCTGATCTCTCCTCTCCCTCCCTCTCTCTCCACAGCCGCTGATCTCTGTTGCTGTCGGAGTTGCCGCTCCCGCTGACCCAATGGGACAACACATTGAACGGAATCCCTTATTAATAGAAGAGGGGAATCCCTCCAGGCACACTAATCAGATCCATGGAGACTCACATCAATTCCAGTCACTAAACAAACAGCTTCACTTAACCCCCTTCAATCCAACACTTTTTATACCCAACGTAGAACAGTTACAGCCTCGATGGGGTGTTGAGGGTCAGGGAGGGATGGAAAGTTGGAAATAATGTAGGGTCAATATTAATTCGATACAGCAGAGATCACTCTGCTAGTGTTAATTTCGAGACGACGAGAATACAAAAGCAGGGGTGTACTGCTGAGGGTTTATAAGACACTGGTCTGACCGCATTCACAATATTGTCAGCAATTATGGTCCCCGTATCTAAGGAAGGATGTGCTGGCCTTGGAGAGGGTCCAGAGCAGGTTCACAAGAATGATCCGGGGAATGAAAGACTTGACGCATGAGGAGCGTCTGATGTCTGGGGGTCCACACTCGATGCAGTTTGGAAGTATGAGGAAGGGGATAACATTGAAACTTACAGAATAATGAAAGGCCTGGATAGAGTGCACTTGGGGAAGATGTTTCCATTAGTTGGGGAGACTTGGACCCGAGGGCACAGACTCAGAGGAAAGGGACGGCCCTTTAGAAATGTGATGTGGAGATGGCGGTGTTGGACTGGGGTGTGCGCAGTAAGAAGTCTCACAACACCAGTTTCCCACTCACCTGATGAAGGAGCAGCGTTCCGAAAGCTCGTGATTCGAAATAAACCTGTGGGACTTTAACCTGCTGTTGTGAGACTTCTTAGTTCAGAACTGAGACGAGGAGGAACTTCTTCAGCCAGAGGGTGGTGAATCCGGCACGGTAGCACAGTGGTTAGCACTGCTGCTTCACAGCTCCAGGGACCTGGGTTTGATTCCCGGCTCGGGTCACTGTCTGTGTGGAGTCTGCACGTTCTCCCCATGTCTGCATGAGTTTTCTCCGGGCGCTCCGGTTTCCTTCCAAAGTCCCATAGAAGTGCTGGTTAGGTACATTGGCCATGCTAAATACTCCCTCAGTGTTATCCAAACAGGCGCCAGAGTGTAGCAACTGTGGGATTTTCACAGTAACTTCATTGCAGTGTTGATGTAAGCCTACTTGTGACACGAATAAATAACCTTTATACTTATTCACTGATGCTTGAGTGTTAAACCTCCCGATACAATCAGCACTTGTTTACACAGCAAAATCAATCCCATTCCAAGAGATACATGGGAGAGTGAACATCGAAGGGTCTGTTCCTCTGCAGCACTTTTCTTTGTTCTTAAGGCATCTTTAAGCATGTTGATTTGGAAATAATTTTATCCAAGATTTAACATAAATCTTCTTCACATCAGGTTATGGATCTCACTTTTATGGTCAGAAAAACATCCTTCAGTTCAGTTCCTGTTGTTCAACTCCTCCAAAACAGTCATGGGGGCGATGGGTTATTCACTCAGACATTTCCCTCAGATGCTTTTAATGTGATAATCCTTGGAAATTTAAACAGATAGTGAAAAAATCATGACAGTTCAATGAATCCGATCACATTGCAGAATGCCAAGACTAAAATAACCTGCTGCCTGGCTAATTGGATTAGCTATGTTGCCTCACAGCACCAGGGACACAGGTTCGATTCCCGGCTTGGGTCACTGTCTGTGCGGAGTCTGCATGTTCTCCCCATGTCTGCATGGGTTTCCTCCGGCTGCTCCGGTTTCCTCCCACAGTCTGAAAAACGTGCTGTTAGGTGGATTGGCAATGCTAAAGTGTCCTTAGTGTCCACAGATGTACTGGATAGGTGGATTGGCCATTCTACATTGCCCCTTAGTGTCCACAGATGTACTGGATAGGTGGATTGGCCATTCTACATTGCCCCCTAGTGTCCACAGATGTACTGGATAGGTGGATTGGCCATTCTACCTTGCCCCTTAGTGTCCACAGATGTACTGGTTCAGTGGATTGGCCATTCTACATTGCCTCTTAGTGTCCACAGATGTACTGGTTCGGTGGATTGGCCATTCTACATTGCCCCTCAGTGTCCACAGATGTGCGGGTTAGGTGTATTGGCCATGCTAATTGCCCCTTACTATCCAAAGATTTGCAGGTTAGGTGAATTGGTCATGCTAAATTTAGCACTCATGCCACGCTGAATCGTATAATTCTAGTGCAGAAGGAGGCCATTCAGCCCATCGAGTCTGCACCGGCCACAATCCCACCCAGGCCCTGTCCCTGTAACCCCATGCATTTACTCTAGCAAGTCTCCCTGACACTAAGGGGCAATTTAGCATGGCCAATCCACCGAACCTGCATATCTTTGGACTGTGGGAGGAAACTGGAGCACCCGGAGGAAACCCACGCAGACACGGGGAGAACGTGCAAACTCCACACAGACAGTGACCCGAGGCCAGGAATCGAACCAGGGTCCCTGGCGCTGTGCCACCCCACGAAGTATCAATCTATTTCTGAATATGAAGATTAATTAATGTTGGGGGTACAGAGTGTGAGCAGAATAAGAGGATTTTCGGGCACCTTCGTGTTGAGCTGGGCCAGAGAACGGGGCTTTAAACATTTCAATTCAGTTTGTAAAATCTGGAAATAAGTCAGTGAAAATAGCGGTGAAGTTGATGGGTTGTTTTAAAAGCCTGACCAGTTCACTGATGTACTTCAGGAGAGGTCCTTACCCAGGCTCAGCTCTACGTGACTCCAGCCCCACACCAATGTGGTTGACTCAACTGTCCTCTGAAGTGACTGAGTCTGCCCTGTGTTTGTAAGAAAGCTCCAACGATGAATTTCCAAGGATGGACACTAAAGTCAGCAATGCCCACACACTGAGAATGAACAATACTGATTTTGGCACGAAACATCGGTTATGTTACACCACACTAAGGGCCTCATGGTCTGATTTGCCAGCGGGATAAAGCCTCAGACCAGCAGGTTGTGTAGTGTCCAAAGATGTGCAGGTTGGGTGGATTGGCCATGCTAAATTGCCCCTTCGTGTCCAAAGATGAGAAGGACAGGTGGATTAACCATGCTAACTTGCCCCTTCGTGTCCAAAGATATGGAGGATCGGTTGATTGGCCATGTTAAATTGCCTTAACGGGCGCGAAAACTTGGTAAAGTCAGGTGTGAGGCGATTAGTACAATCCGTGCAGATGTCCACTTTACCAAGGCCCGAAAATGGCCGCGATCCGAACCGCGCCCGAAATGGGTGATGCATTTAAATTGACTTAATGAGCTGGATGCCCAATCTTACCTGCATTTCCGCCCTTACCATCGCGTTCGCCCGTCCAGATTCGGCGCGGAACAGATGTGCTCGGCAAAGGTCTGTTTCGGGCAGTCCAGCTCTGAGGAGGTAAGATCAGAGCTTCTGGCGGCTCTCTGACTCAGATCAGTGGTGGGGGGAGAGGGGGGTGGGGGTGCGGGAGGCTGGAGGTGGATCAGATCATTCTCTGGTCATGGGGGGAGGGGAGGGAGGTGGATCAGATCATTCTCTGGTGAAGGGGGCAGGGGTGGGAGGGTTGCTGTTGCCATTCTGCGGGTGATTGGTGGGGGGGGGGGTCGCGATCGGTCTGGGTAGTGGGGGAGGTGGGTGTAAAGGGGGATAGTTATGTTGTGGGGTGGGGCGATGTCTGTGGGGGCCATCACTCCCACCTTTCGCTCCCAGGTCACTTGATCCGCTTGTTGCTGCCCGGGAGCGATGTGACAGGGGCGCCCATTTCAGATGTATTTCTCACTGCGCACGCGCAGTTCAGAGCTCCGATCGGAGTTGCAGCGTTTCGAGAGCGAGAAGCCCCGCCCACAGAGCGATTCACACTCACAATGTTTTTTCCAGGGTAAGTGCGTATGGGGCCCCCGGAGAACAGATTTCCAATTCAGATCTGAATTGCGTCCAGATTCAGTGCATGAAATCAAAATGGTAAAATCGGGCCCTTAGTGTGCAAAGGTGTACAGGTTCGGGGGATTGGCCATGCTAAATTGCCCCTTAGTGTCCAAAGGCATGCTGGTCAGGTGCATTGACCATGCTAAATTCTCCCTAAGTACATGCGAACAGGTGCCGGAGTGTGGCGACTCGGGGATTTTCACAGTCGATTCATAGAGATTTACAGCATGGAAACAGGACCTTTGGCCCAAACTGTCCACACATCCCAGTTTTCACCAATAAGCTAGTCTCAATTGCCCGCATTTGGCCCACATCCCTTTATACCTGTAGAAATCATAGAATCCCTAATGTGCAGAAGGAGGCCATTTGGCCCATCGTGTCTGCACCAATCACAATCCCACCCAGACCCTATCCCTGTAACCCCACCCATTTATCATGCTCGTCCACCTGACACTAAGGGGCAATTTACTATAGCCAATCAACCTAACCTGCTCACCTTTGGACTGTGGAAGGGAACTGTAGCACCCGGGGGAAACCCACGCAGACACGGGGAGAATGTGCAGACTCCACACAGACAGAGACCTGAGGCTGGAATTGAACCCGGGTCCCTGCCGCTGTGAGGCAGCAGTGCTAACCACTGTGCCACCGTGCAGCCCATCTTACCCATGTAACTGTCTAAATGCTTTTTGAAAGGCAAAATTTTACCCGCCTCCACTACTGCCTCTGGCAGCTCGTTTGCAATAAGTGACTTTTCAACAAAATTAACTTAATTTCAGAGTTAATATAAGCCTACTTGTGACCAATAAATAAACTTTAATCTGTAAACGGTGCCATCTTTGATGAAGAGTAAGATAAAAGCAAAATACCGTGGATGCTGGAATCTGAAATAAAAACAGGAAATGCTGGAAAAACTCAGCAGGTCCGACAGCATCTGAGAGAATAGAGCAAATGTTTCAACTCTGGATGACCCTTCGTCAGACTCAAAGCGTTGTTTCTATTCTCTCTTCTGTCTGTGTGGAGTTTGCACATTCCCTCCGTGTCTGTGTGGGTTTCCTCCGGGTGCTCCGGTTTCCTCCCGCAGTCCAAAGATCTGCAGGTTAGGTGGATCGACCATGATAAATCGGCACTTAGTGTCAGGGGGACTAGCAGGGTAAATATGTGGGGTTACGGGGATAGGGCCTGGGTGGGATTGTTGTTGGTGTAGGCTCGATGGGCCAAATGGCCTCCTTCTGCACTATAGGGATTCTATGATTCACAGATGCTGTCAGACCTGCTGAGATTTTCCAGTATTTTCTGTTTTTGATAAAGTTATACCTCCCAAAGTAAACAGACAGTGGAAACAGAAGGTCCCTTATTTTATAACAAAATGGCGATTCTCGAACCACTGCCCAGAATCGACAGTCAGAAAAGGAACTTTGCTGTTAAATTAAAGTACTGTGTTCAGTGACACACGTTAAAATAATCTGGGTCAAATACCTTCAATTCACAATATTGATTACACAATAATGATTACACAATACTGATTACACAATACTGATTACACAAGACTGATTACACAACATTGATTACACAATACTGATTACACAACATTGATTACACAATATTGATTACACAACATTGATTACACAATTTTGATTACACAACATTGATTACACAACATTGATTACACAATACTGATTACACAGTATTGACTACACAATACTGATTACACAACATTGATTACACAATATTGATTACACAATATTTATTACACAACATTGATTACACAATATTGATTACACAGTATTGATTACACAACATTGATTACACAGTAATGATTACACAACATTGATTACACAATATTACAAAGAACAAAACAGCACAGGAACAGGTCCTTCGGCCCTCCAAGTCCGCGCCACTCCCTGGTCCAAACTAGACCATTCTTTTGTATCCCTCCATTCCCACTCCGTTCATGTGGCTAACCAGATAAGTCTTAATGGTTCCCAGTGTATCCGCCTCCACCACCTTGCCCGGCAGCGCATTCCAGGCTCCCACCATCCTCTGTGTAAAATACGTCCTTCTGATATCCGTGTTAAACCTTCCCCCCCCTCACCTTGAACCTATGACCCCTCGTGAACGTCACCGCCGGCCTGGGAAAAAGCTTCCCACCGTTCACCCTAACTATGCCTTTCATAATTTTATACACCTCGATTAGGTCACCCCTCATCCTCCGTCTTTCCAGTGAGAACAACCCCAGTTTACCCAATTTCTCCTCATAACTAAGCCCTTCCATACCAGGCAACATCCTGGTCAACCTCCTCTGTACTCTCTCTAAAGCCTCCACGTCCTTCTGGTAGTGTGGCGACCAGAACTGGACGCAGTATTCCAAATGCGGCCGAACCAACGTTCGATACAATTGCAACATCAGACCCCAACTTTTATACTCTCTGCCCCATCCTATGAAGGCAAGCAAGCCATATGCCTTATTCACTGCCTTCTCCACCTGTGACGTCACCTTCAAGGATCTGTGGACTTGCACACCCAGGTCCCTCTGCGTATCTACACCCTTTATTGTTCTGCCATTTATCGTATAGCTCCTCCCTACGTGAGTTCTACCAAAATGCATCACTTCGCATTCATCTGGATTGAACTCCATCTGCCATTTCTTTGCCCAAATTTCCAGCCCATCTATATCCTTCTGTAGCCTCTGACAATGTTCCTCACTATCTGCATGTCCAGCCATTTTCGTGTTGTCCGCAAAGTTACTGATCACTCCAGTTACAGCTTCTTCCAGATCGTTTATGCTATCACAAATAGCAGAGGTCCCAATACAGAGCCCTGCGGAACATCACTAGTCACAGGCATCCAGCCGGAAAAGGACCCTTCCACTACCACCCTCTGTCTTCTGTGACCAAGCCAGTTCTCCACCCATCTAGCCACCTTCCCCTTTATCCCATGAGATCCAACCTTTTGCACCAACCTACTATGAGGGACTTTGTCAAACGATTTACTAAAGTCCATATAGACGACATCCACGGCCCTTCCCTCGTCAACCATTCTAGTCACTTCTTCAAAAAACTCCACCAGGTTAGTGAGGCATGACCTCCCTCTCACAAAACCATGCTGACTATCGTTAAGGAGTTTATTCCTTTCTAAATGCGCATACATCCTAGCTCTAAGAATCCTCTCCAACAACTTCCCTACCACAGACGTCAAGCTCACCGACCTATAATTTCCCGGGTTATCCTTCCTACCCTTCTTAAATAACGGGACCACATCAGCTATCCTCCAATCATCTGGGACCTCACCTGTGTCCAGTGACGAGACAAAGATTTGCGTCAGAGGCCCAGCGATTTCATCTTTCGTCTCCATGAGCAGCCTTGGATAGATTCCATCAGGCCCTGGGGATTGGTCAGTCTTTATATTCCTCCTTTGTAATGGAGATTTTCTCTAATGGGTCAACACTCCCCTCCGAGACACTCCCAGTCAACACATCCCTCTCCTTTGCGAATGCCGATGCAAAGTATTCATTTAGTATCTCCCCTACTTCTTTGGGCTCTGAAGCATAATTCCCCACTTTTGTCCCTGAGAGGTCCGATTTTTTCCCTGACAACCCTTTTGTTCCTAACGTATGAATAAAATGCCTTGGTATTCTCCTTAATCCTGTCTGCCATGACATTTCGTGACCCGTTTTTGCCCTTCTAACTCCTCGTTTGAGTTCTTTCCGACTTTGTATTACTCCGGAGCTCCCTCTGTTTTTAGCTGCCTGGACCTAACGTACGCCTCTCTTTTCTTTTTCACCAATCCCTCAATTTCCCTGGTTATCCATGGTTCTCGATTCCTACCTTTCCTATCCTTCTTTTTTACAGGCACATGCCTATCCTGCAGCCCTATCAAATGTTCCTTAAAAGACTCCCACATGCCAGATGTGGATTTACCCTCAAACAGCCTCTCCCAATCAACAGCTGCCAATTTCTGCCTAATCCCACTTAAGTTAGCCTTCCCCCAATCCAACACCTTACCCTTGGGACACCACTCATCCTTTTCCATCACTATCCTAAAGCTAACAGAATTGTGGTTATTTTTGCCACATGTTCCCCTACCGTAACTTTGAAAACCTGACCGGGCTCATTCCCCGGTACTAGGTCCAGTATAGCCCCCTCTCTAGTCGGGCTATCTACATATTGTTCCAAAGAACCTTCCTGTACACATTTTACAAATTCCTCCCCATTCAGACTCCCAGCCCTACGCGATTTCCAGTCTATGCCAGGAACATTGAAGTCTCCCACTACAACAACCCTATTTTTCCTGCACCTATCCATTATCTCCTGACATATCCGTTCTTCCACTTCCCTTGGGCTGTTGGGGGGCCTGTAGCATACCCCCAACATCGTGACTGTGCCCTTCCTGTTTCTAAGCTCCACCCACAGTGACTCGTTACACGACCCCTCTGAATTGTCCCCCCTCTGCACCGCTGTACTATATTCTCTAACTAATACTGCTACTCCCCCACCTCTTTTGGTCCCTCCTCTGTCTCGCCTAAAACACTTGTACCCCGGAATATTCAGAATATTGATTCCACAACATTGATTACACAATATTGATTAAACAATATTGATTAAACAACTTTGATTACACAGTATTGATTACAGCACTTTGATTACAGAATTTTGATTACACAACTTTGATTACACAATATTGATTACACAACATTGATTACACAACATTGATTACACAATGTTGATTCGACAACATTGATTACACAACATTGATTACACAATACTGATTGTACAATATTTGTTGCACAATATTGATTTGACAACATTGATTACACAATACTGATGACACAATATTGATTATACAACATTCAGACAGACAGTGAAGAAATATAAACGGCATCATAATCTCTGTAAACTACTCAGTTTCCTTTAATTGACTGGTACTGGAGTGTGAAAAGACTACAATGTGACCAGCAAATATTCACTTAGCAAAAGCGAGTCACAATCTAAGAGATGTATCATAAAGAGTGCATTATACATGCTGAATTCCAAGATCACAGCATTCCCGTGAACCATCGAACCCACGGCAGTGCAGAAGGAGGCCCTACGGCCCATCGAGTCTGCACTGACTCTCTGACAGAGCATCTTACCTGCATTGGAATGATCCGGGTACATGTTTTCTTTTAAGACCAAAGTTAATATTTAAATGTGAAGACCTGAACGCCTCTCAATGCACAAATATTGTTCGTTTCAACATCATTTCCTGCAAACTTTAACATAAATCTGTTTGTTCTGTATCAGGATATGTCCCTAAATATTCCAGTGAGGATAACAAACTTCATTGAACTTTTTGCCATTCATCTCCTCCAATAAATTCGTGAGGTGATTGATTAAGCGCTAAAATAATTCACTAAATTTGTTTCAAGCTTGAGAATACTTGAAACATAGAGTGCAAAATCACTGGGGACTTCATTGGGGCAGCACAGTGGTCAGCACTGCTACCTCACAGCGCCAGGGACCCAGGTTCGATTCCCGGCTTGGGTCACTGTGTGGAGTTTGCATGTTCTCCCCCATATCAGCGTGTGTTTTGTCCGGGTGCTCCGGTTTCCTCCCACAGTATGAAAGACGTGCCGATTGCAGTGCAGAAGGTGTCTATTCGGCCCTTCACGCCTGCACTGACCACAAACCCACCCAGCCCCCATGCCGGTAATCCCTCTTTACCCTTGCTAGTGCCCCCTGGCACTGAGGGGGAATTTAGGCATGGCCAATCCACCTAACCCGCACATCTTTGGAGTGTGGGAGGAAGCTGGGGCACCCGGAGGAAACCCACGCAGACACGGGGAGAACGTGCAGACATCACACAGACAGTGATCCAAGTTGGGAATTGAACCCGGGTTCCTGTGCTGTGAGGCAGTAGTGCTAACCATTGTGTCACGGTATGGTCCAGTCATTCACTGGCGCTTGAGACCTTGCAATGTAATCAGAACCTGTCTGATACAGTAAACAATAAATCACATTCTAAAAGATTTATCACAAACTGTGCATCAAATGCTGCTATCCCAGAGTGGTTAGCACTGCTGCATCACAGCGCCAGGGACCTGGGTTTGATTCTTGGCTTGGGTCAGTGTCTGTGCTGAATCTGCATGTTGATATAGAATAGTCATAGAATCCCTCCACAGCAGAAGGAGGCCATGCAGCCCATCACATCTGCACCGACCACAATCCCACACAGACCCTGTCCCCGCAACCCCACATATCTATTCTGCTAGTCCTCCTGACACTCAGGGGTAATGTAGCGTGACCAATCCACGTAACCCAGACATCTTTGGCGTGTGGGAGGAAAGCGGAACACCCGGAGGAAACCCATACAGACAGGGGGAGAACATGCAGACTCCGCACAGAGAGCGACCCAAGGCTGGAATTGAACACGGGTCCCTGGCGCTGTGAGACGGCACTGCTAACCACTGTGCCACCGTGCCGCGTTGTCCCCATGTCTGTGTCTCCATGGGTTTCCTCCGGGTGCTCTGGTTTCCTCCCACAGTCCGACCGACGTGCTGGTTAGATGTATTGGCCATGCAAAATTGTCCCTCAGTGGAAGAACAAATGTAGGGGGGACGTATACAATAAATGGCAGAGCCATCAAGAGTATAGAAACACAGAGGGACCTCGGTGTGCAAGTCCACAAATCCTTGAAGGCGGCAGTAGAGGTGGAGAAGGTGGTGAAGAAGGAATATGGCATGCTTTCCTTGATAGGACGGGGTATAGAGTATAAAAGCTGGAGTCTGATGTGGCAGTTGTACAGAACGCTGGTTAGTCCACATTTGGAATATTGCATCCATTTCTGGTCGCCACACTACTGGGGCGGCACGGTAGCACAGTGGTTAGCACTGCTGCTTCACAGCTCCAGGGTCCTGGGTTCGATTCCCGGCTTGGGTCACTGTCTGTGTGGAGTTTGCACATTCTCCTCGTGTCTGCGTGGGTTTCCTCCGGGTGCTCTGGTTTCCTCCCACAGTCCAAAGATGTGCGGGTTAGGTTGATTGGCCAGGTTAAAGAAATTGCCCCTTAGAGTCCTGGGATGCGTAGGTTAGAGGGATTAGCAGGTAAAATATGTGAGGGTAGGGCCTGGGTGGGATTGTGGTCGGTGCAGACTCGATGGGCCGAATGGCCTCCTTCTGCACTGTAGGGTTTCTATGATTTCTATGATTTCTACCAGGAGGACGTGGAGGCTTTAAAGAGAGTGCAGAGAAGGTTTGCCAGGATGTTGCCTGGTAGGGAGGGTCTTAGATATGAGGGGAGATTTGGTGAGCTGGGCTTGTTCTCCCTGGAAAGACGGAGAATGAGGGGAGACCTAATAGAGGTGTACAAAATTATGAAGGGTATAGATAGAGTGAACAGTGGGAAGCTTTTTCCCAGGTCGGAGGTGACGATCACGAGGGGTCACGGGCTCAAGGTGAGAGCGGCGAGGTATAACTCAGACATCAGAGGGACGTTTTTTACACAGAGGGTGGTGGGGCCTGGAATGCGCTGCCAAGTAGGGTGGTGGAGGCAGACACGCTGGCATCATTTAAGACTTACCTGGATAGTCACATGAGCAGTCTGGGAATGGAGGGATACAAACGAATGGTCTAGTTGGACCAAGGAGCGGCACAGGCTTGGAGGGCCGAAGGGCCTGTTTCCTGTGCTGTACTGATCTTTGTTCTTTGTACTCGAACAGGTGCCGGAGTGTGGCGACTATGGGATTTTCACAACGTCATTGCTGTGCTAATGTAAGCCGACATGTGACACGAATAAATAAACTTATCTCAAACAATGACGAGACAGAGTACAGGAATGAGATAGGGAATCTGGTGAACTGGTGCAGCCACAGTAATCCCTCCCTCAATGTCAGCAAAATGAAGGAGATTGTCATCGACTTCAGGAAGCGTAAAGGAGAACATGCCCCTGTCTACATCAATGGGGACGAAGAAGAAAGGGTCAAGAAATTCAAGTTTTTAGTGTCCAGAACACCAACAACCTGTCCTGATCCCCACATGCCGACACTATAGTTCAGAAAGCCCACCAACGCCTCTTACTTTCTCAGAAGACTGAGGAAATTTGGCATGTCAGCTCCGAATCTCAGTAACTTCTACAGATGCATTCTTTCTGGTTGGGTCACAGCTTGGTGTGTCTCCTGCTCTGCCCAAGACTGTAAGGAAGTACAAAAGGTTTTGAATGTAGCCCAATCCATCACGCAAACCAGCCTCGCATCCATTGACTCTGTCTATACTTCCCGCTGTCTCGGCTACGCATCCAGCATTATTCAGGACCCCACGTACCCGGGACATTCTCTCTTCCACCTTCTTTCTTCGGGAAAAAGATACAAAAATCTGAGGTCACGTATCAATCGACTGAAGAACAGCTTCTTCTCTGCTGCTGTCAGACTTTTGAATTGACTTACCTCGCATTTAGTTGATCTTTCTCTGCACCCGAGCTATGACTGTGACACTACATTCTGCACTCTCTCCTTTCCTTCTCTATGTTTTGTCTGTATCGCGCGCAAGAAACAATACTTTTCATTATATATTAATAAATGTGACAATAATAAATCAAATCAAATCCAGATAAGCTGAAAATTAAGCTCACATCAATTTTGTGAAGCCCTTTCAGTCCCAGCAAGTCATTTGCAGTTGTCTTATTTACCAAACGGTCGCTACTTATCCGTTTGAGACATTAATATTCAAAAGAAAACAAGAATAAATGACCTTCTTGTTGCCAGGATCTGAGATTTAGTGTTGATCTAAAAGGTAACTCAGTAAAAAGAAAGGTAATTCGACAAGAAAACCAGATGAATGGGAAATCGAATAGCTTTTTCCATAATTCACACAGACCCATAATTTGCAAAATCGTGGTTACATGATGCAGTCATATAACAAAGTGAATTTTAAATTGTATCTCTGCAAATCATCTTAATTTGGATTGCTCATCCACACAGACCACGATTCCAGCTGTGGAAACTCTTTTAATTCATATCATTCATTCTCTCTCTCTATATTTGTTTACCCAACAATAATAAGATCAGATAGTCTGAGACTAGGTGACACAGTGGTTAGTGCTGCTCCCTCACAGCGTCAGAGACCAGGGTTCGCTTCCCGGCTTGGGTTACTGTCTGTGCGGAGTCTGACTGTTGTCCCCCATGTCATAGAGTCAGAGAGGTTTACAGCATGGAAACAGGCCCTTCAGCCCAACTGGTCCATGCCACCTTTTTTTAACTACTCAGCTACTCCCAATTGCCTGTATTTGGCCCATATCCCTCTATACCCATCTTACCCATGTAACTGTCTAAATGCTTCTTAAAAGACAAAATTGTATCCGCCTCTGCTACTGCCTCTGGCAGCTTCTTCCAGACATTCACCGCCCTCTGTGTGAAACAATTGTCCCTCTGGGCCTTTTTGCATCTCTCCCCTCTCACCTTAAAGCTATGTCCTCTACGTTTGGAGTCCCCTACCTTCGGGAAAAGATGTGGACTATCTGGGGCGGCACAGTGGCACAGTGGTTAGCACTGCTGCTTCACAGCACCAGGGACCCGGGTTCAATTCTGGTCTCACGTCACTGACTGTGTAGAGTTGGCACATTCTCCCTGTGTCTGCGTGGGTTTCCTCCGGGTGCTCCGATTTCCTCCCACATTCCAAAGATGTGTGGGTTAGGTTGATTGGCCATGCTAAATTGACCCTAGTGTCAGGAGAATTAGCAGGGATATGTGGGGTTATGGGAATAGGGCCTGGGTGGGATTGTGGTCGGTGCAGACTTGATGGGCCGAATAGCCTCCTTCTGCACACCAGGGATTCTGTGATTTGATGTTTAACACAGAAGTGAATTTGAAACATTATTTCTGTTTTCCTCCCCAGACAAACACGTTCTTTCCTGGCTGGTCTTTCGGGGCGTGGTTGTTGTTTGCGCTTAGAATCTGCTTCAGCACTTGATGTAACATCAACCCAGTCGTTGCATAAGCAGTAACACCGAATATATCATTGTAGAGGACATCAACTCACTTCCTGCGAGCTTCATTGCAGCTGAATATCACATGAAGCAACTAGAGCAGCATCACCTTCTGAGAAATGAAGACCAGAGTGCGATTGTAAACTGTCAACATTTTTAAAATCTTAAGGAGACATTCGACCTTCGGCATTTGTTGAAACTTCTTTTTGTAAAAGTCTTTGAAGAACAATGAGCCAAACTGTCGTGGAAACTGCATTTTATTTCAGGATTTGAATATTTCAAGCAGCCTCATTGTAAGGTTTACTAGTTCCTCAACAGAAAACAGAAGATTCATTCCTGAAACATTACACTGTGCATCACATCATTGAGCTGACAGCAAATCAGCATCATGACATTGCTGTTTTAACGGGGGAATTTGGCCGAAAAATCTCTTATTTATAATGTCGTGCGGAATAAAAAAAGACGTTCCTTCTCATTTTAAACATCGCCATCTGTGAAACATGGGAGCTAAAAAAAACATTGCACGGGAGTTATTCATGACGATGCTTTGTCCGTCAGGCTCCCTTCTCATTTCTCATTCTGAAACCATCCAGTAAATCCCGGTGGCCACATGATGCTTTTGCCTTGTTAAATGTTGCATTATTTTGGGTTGAATGGAATCCAGTGGTTCAGTTCTGTTTTTGCATTGGCTTCAAGCGGATCGAGTTTATACAGCTTTATATTCCATGGCATGACTTGAGCTGAGCTCAAAGCAGGTTGGACGGTTGAGTTCAGTTGAACGGTAAGATGTCACAGCAATTTCATTGCAATGTTAATGTAAGCCGACTTGTGACACTAATAAATAAACTTTTAAACTAACATTTTTATTAAAGACAACCTTTCTTGATTAGTGCCCTGCACCCTAACAGCCTCTCCACCTACAGGGAAACATCTACACTCGAGATACAGAATTTCAGTGACTCCCTATTCACAGGATAATATATCGACATATCGATTGTGGTCCTTCAGTACTTTTCCATTCACAGAGATATACGTTCTAAATATGTCTCTTTGCGCATCTCTATCCACACCTCCCATCCATTGACTCTGTCTACACTTCCCGCTGCCTCGGAAAAGCAGCCGGCATAATCAAGGACCCCACACACGCCGGGCATTCTCCCTCCCACCTTCTTCCATCAGGTGACCTCCGTCTGAGGTCACGTACCAACCAACTCAAGAACAGCCTCTTCCTTGCTGCCATCAGACTTTTGAATGGACCTACCCCGCATTAAGTTGACCTTTCTCTCCACCCTAGATATGACTGTAACATTCAGCACCCTCTCCTTTCCCTGGAATCATAGAAACCCGACAGTGAAGAAAGAGGCCATTCGGCCCATCGAGTCTGCATTGACAACAATCCCACCCGGGTCCTATCCCCATCGTCCCAAATATTTACCCTGCTAATCCCTCTAACCTACATATCCCAGGACACTAAGGGGCAATTTATCATTGCCAATGCACCTAACCCGCACACCTTTGGACTTTGGGAGGAAACCAGATCCGGAGGAAACCCACGCAGACACAGGGAGAATGTGAAAACTCCACACAGACAGTGGTCCAAGCCGGGAATCAAACCCAGTTCTCTGGAGCTGTGATGCAGCAGTGCTAACCACCATGCCATTGTGCTGCTCACCACTGTGCAATATGCATTGTCTGTATAGCGTGCAAGAAACAATACCTTTCACTGTATACTAATACATGTGACAAGAATAAAATCAAATCAAAACAAATCATCACAAAATTAAATAATTTAATTTATTCCTCCATCTGCCAACTTGTTCCCCATTCTGTTCTATTGTCTATATCTCTGTGCAGCCCCTTTGAATCCTCCTCATAGCTTTAATTCACAATTAGTTTAGAATCATATTGGAAATCTGGTAGCTTACTCCCAGCAACTTCAGTTATTTTGTTGACATATATTGGCCGAGTGGTATTATCGCCAGACTATTAATCCAGAAACTCAGCTAATGTTCCAGGGACCCGGGTTCGAATCCCGCCACGACAGACGATGGAATTTGAATGCAATAAAAAATATCTGGAATTAAGAATCTACTGATGACCATGAAACCATTGTCGACTGTCGGAAAAGCCCATCTGGTTCACGAATGTCCTTCAGGGAAGGAAATCTGCCGTGCGGACCCGGTCTGGCTCACATGTGACTCCAGAGCCGCAGCAATGTGGTGGACTCTCAACTGCCCTCGAGCAAGTAGGGATGGGCAATAAATGTTGGCCCAGCCAGCGACGCCCATGTACCACGAACAAATAATAAAAAAAACATAAACAGCTACATCCCCAATACAAATTTTTGCAATATTTCATAAGTTACAGCCAACCAGCCTGAATGTGCATCAGTATCCCGACTCACTGTTCCGTGCCTGCTGACGAATTATCTATCCAATCCGGGCTGTCAACCTGAGCCACAATCGGACACCTCGACTCTTTGTGCTGCACGATATGGGATTGTTGTAATCCAAATCTATGACATCAACTGGCCCCATCGTGTAGGGCGGTGAACTCACTTGCCGACATGACAAGGGTGTGATTCAGTATACTACCAATGATGTGAGTTCAATCTCCCTACAGGCTGCAGTGATTTGTAAATATTGTCTCCACACCTTGTCCAAGAGTGGCATAGACAGAGTGGATTGTCAGAGGCTCTTTCCTAGGGTAGAAAAGTCAAGTACTAGGGGACATATGTTACAGGTTCGTGGGGAAAAGATCAGAGGAGATCTGTGAGGCAAGTTTTTTACACAGAGGGTGGTGAATGGCTGGAACGCGCTGCCCGAGGAGGTGGTGGGAGCAGGTACGAGAGCGGCATTTAAGGGGCATCTCGATTAATACATGAATAGAATGGGAATGGAAGGATACGGACTCTGTAAGTGCATACGGTTTTACTTTAGGCAGGCATTATGATCGGCGCAGGCTTGGAGGGCCGAAGGGCCTGTTCCTGCGCTGTACTGTTCTTTGTTCTTTGAGTGGTGTACTGAAATGGGCAGCACGGTGGTACAGTGGTTAGCACTGCTGCCTCACAGTGCCAGGGACCCAGGTTCGATTCCTGGCTTGGATCACTGTCTGTGCGGAGTCTGCATGTTCTCTTCGTGTCTGCATGGGTTTCCTCCGGGTGCCCCCGTTTTCTCCCACAGTCTGAAAGATGTGCTTGTTAGGTGCGTTGGCCATGTTAAATTCTCCCTCTGTGTACCCAAACAGGCACTGGAGTGTGGGGACTAGGGGATTTTCACAGTAACTACATTGCAGTGTTAATGTAAGCCTAATTGTGACACTAATAAAAACAGCACATTTACTCTATCAGCAGTTATCTATTTCAGAGCACTAAAGTCGGCTTTAAGTTTTGGCGATGTTATATGGTTTAAATCCCTCGACTTATACTTATACTTCCACCTCCAGATACTGAGAGCTCCTTGCTCTGATGAGTAAGTCCATTGGTTATCCTCTATTCCTGCTATGGAAATGATGTGTTCCACTGTGAAAACAGATGCAGAATACAGAATCCTCAAAATAAAGATTCAGAAGGGTGCAGAGGGGGCATTCTTTCACATAGAGTGTGGTGAATGTCTGGAACAAGCTGCCAGAGGCAGTAGGAGAGGGGGGTACAATTTAGTATTTTAAAAAGCGTTTAGTCAGTTCCATGGGTACGATGGGTATAGAGAGACATGGGCCAAATGTGGGCAATTGGGACGAGCTTAAAGGTAAAAACTGGGCGGCACGGACATGTTGGGCCGAAGGGCCTGTTTCCATGCTGTAAACCTCAATGACTCGATAACATAGGAACATAGGAATTAAGAGCAGAAGTCGGCAAATTCAGCCCTCCGAGCCTGATCCGTCATTCAATCAGATCATGGCTGATCTCTCCCTGGTCTCAAATCCACCTCCCCACCTGTTCCCCATATCCCCCTCATCTCCTTCCTGAAACCATTCAATGATTCAGACTCCCCCGCGCTCTGGGGCAGCGAGTTCCACAAACTCACCACCCTCTGCGAGAAGTAGTTCCTCCTCATCTCAGTTTTAAATCTATCGCCTCTCAACCTGTACCCTGTGACCTCTTGTTCGAGATTGCCCCATAAGAGGAAACATTTGGTCTACAGTTACTTTATCAATCCCTTTTAAAATTTTATATACCTCCATCAGATCCCCTCTCATCCCTCTGAACTCCAGTGAGTACAAGCCCAAAGTGATTAATCTCTCCTCATTCGTCAATCCTCTCACCCCCAGAATCAATCTGGTGAACCTCCTCTGAACTGCCTCCAATGCAGCAACATCCTTCCTCAAATAAAGAGACCAAAACTGGACACAATATTCCAGATACTCTGTGGGATTTTCATAGAATCATAGATAAAGATTCTTATCACTTGGAAAGGTTTCATCAGTAATGAGGGGACCTTAGTACATTTTGTTTTACCCGAAGTGGGAGGCAGCCATTCCTGATCGAACGTGGACGATCTTAATATCTTGGAACAGTGGAGTTGAAAGAGGTGCGAGAGACAATGAAATGGGGGATGGGAGGGAAGGAGGATATGTAAGGAAAGTCACTGAGCTGAGTTATATGATTATATATAGAGGTGAGAGGGGAAAGATTTCAAAGGGAACTGAGGGGCAACTTCTTCAAACGGAGGGTGGTGTGTGTATGGAATGAGCTGCCAGAGAAAGTGGTTGAGGCAAGTTCAATAGCAACATTTAAAAAGCATTTGGATAGAGGGGAAGGATTAGAGGGATAAGGACCGAACGCGGGCAATTGGGACCAACTGGGATGGCACCATGGTCAGCATGGACTGTTTGGGCCGAAGGACCTGTTTCCATGCTGTATTGCTCTGTGACTCGATATAGGCCGTGTGACGAGATATTCTGTGACTAGCACTCTGCTGAGTGAAGTTGTAAAACTTGAAGAGTCCATCCAGAAACCAAGAAAGATTTATGTTTCAAAATACACCCCTGTTTCTGAATATTTTGGCTTTCCAAAGTGCAGTGGAAGAGTGTCAGAATTCATGTGGTTTGCCTTGAATATTGTGATAGCAGTTTTGCCTTGAGTATTATTTCTGGAATTTGATCGATCAACATCTGTAAGAGATAATTGACAAGAAATTAGCAGGGGGGTAGCAGGGTAAATATGTGGGGTTATGGGGATAGGGCCTGGGTGGGAATGTGGTCAGTGCGGACTCGATGGGCCAAATAACCTCCTTCTGCACTGTAGGGATTCTATGATTCTATGATCTTGGTTTCAGATAAAGCTCGGCACAACATTGTGGGCCGAAGGGCCTGTTCTGTGCTGTACTGTTCTATGTTCTATCTATGAAAGTGCTTTTAAGACTATTCTCACCAACTGGAATTTTAATAAGACTGTCCATAATATACCACCTAAATCCCCCACACCTCATTTTTACATTTTGCCTCCTCGTAACTGACCCTTTAGCTCAGGGGAACAGCTGCTCTCTCTCCACCCTGTCCATGTCCTTCATAATCTTGTACACCTCGATCAGGTCACCCCTCAGTCTTCTCTGCTCCAGAGAAAACAAACCAAACCTATCCAACCTCTCTTCATAGCTTAAATGTTCCATCCCAGGCAGTATCCTGGTGAATCTCCTCTGGACCACCTCCAGTGCAATCACATCCTTCCTATAATGTGTCGACCAGAACTGCACACAGTGCTCCAGCTGTGGCCAAACCAAAGCTCTGTACAACTCCATCATGACCTCTACGTTTCTGTAATTTATACCCCGATTGACAAAGTTGAACAATAATATTCCAGCAACGAGGAATCGCTCGCAACCCCTCATCACACCCCAGCAGCTATAGACGCTGGTCGGGTCTGTGGTCCCGTGAGCCGTCCCTCTGGTCAGGAGGGAACCACTGCCGTTCCACCAGCCCAGGTATTCTGCTGCGGGGAAGCAACTTCACTCTCTCCAAAGTTAGGAGGTGGTGGGAGGAAGATTCCTCATAGCAGACGTTATGTCCAATCTATTTAGGGTGTAGCGGTGACGGAGTGGTTAGCACTGCTGCCTCACAGAGCGAGGGACCCGGGTTCGGTTCCCGGCTTGTGTCACTGCCTGTGTGGAGTCTGCATGTTCTCTCCATGTCTGCGTGGGTTTCCTCTGGTTTCCTCCCACAGTCTGAAAGACGTGCTGGTTAGGTGCATTGGCCATGCTAAATTTTCCCTCAGTGTACCCGAACAGGAACCGGAGTGTGGTGACGAGGGGATTTTCACAGTAACTTCATTGTAGTGTTAATGTAAGCCCGCTTGTGACACGAATAAATATATTTTAATCGGTTGCAATCACCTCGCAGGAACTCCAATGGCAGCGAGAATAGGATAGTAACTGGCTCCAGCTTGACCGACAGTGGATCACTGTGTTTTCTGAGAGAAGCGATGGTGTCTGCCTATGGCATAAACCATGGCCATTTACTGAGGTCTCACACTGAAGGTCTTCTCTTTAATAAACAGCAGAAACACTCCTGAGACTCGGCAGAGCAACCTATTAGAGTAATCAATTACAGGTGAGAAAACAAACAACACACTGCAATGCTGGCGCTGAGAAGGAGCAATGATTGGATTTGATTTGAATTATTATTGTCACATGTGTTAGTATACAGTGAAATACATTGTTTCTTGCGCGCTACACGGACAAAGCATACCATTCATAGAGAAGGAAAGGAGAGAGTGCAGAATGTAGTGTTACAGTCATGGCTAGCGTGTAGAGAAGGATCAACTTCACATAATAATAAAGTATTATATAATATATATATTATGTGTTGTATGCGGCTGTTCGTTCAAAAGTCTGACGGCAGCAGGGAAGAAGCTGTTCTTGAGTCGGTTGGTACGTGACCCCAGACTTTTGTATCTTTTTCCCGACAGAAGAAGGTGGAAGAGAGAATGTCCGGGGTGTGTGGGGTCCATGATTATGCCGGCTGCTTTTCCCGAGGCAGTGGGAAGTGTAGACAGAGTCAATGGGTGGGAGGCTGGTTTGAGTGATGGACTAGGCTTCGTTCACCACCCTTTATAGTTTCTTGCAGCCTTGGACAGAGCAGACGCCAGCCCAAGCTGTGATACAACCAGAAATAATGCTTTGTATGGTGCATCTGTAAAAGTTGGTGAGAGTCGGAGCTGACATGTCAAATTTCCTTAGCCTCCTGAGAAAGTAGAGGCACCGGTGGGTTTTCTTAACCTTTGCATCGGTGTGTTGGGATCAGGGTAGGTTGTTGGTGATCTGGACACCTAGAAACCTGAAGCTCTCGATCATTTCCACTTCATCCCCAATTTTCAATGAAAATAGTGTTTCATTGTGATGAGAAATTCAGATCAGAAATAAGTTTCATGTTTTTCATTCCGGTCTGTTTCATTACATTAAAGATACAATATAATTGCAAGTTATTCAGGCTGTCAGTGGGGTGAATTATAAGCTAAATTTCCCCTTCGTGTCCCGGAATGTGTCGGTTCGAGGTGTTGGTGGGGTAATTATGTGGGGTCATGGGGATAGGGCCTGGGTGGGATTGTTGTTGGTGCAGACTCGATGGGCCGAATGGCCTCTTTCGCACTGTTGGGTTTCTGTGTTACAATTTATGATGAGTCTGTACTGACCACAATCCCACCCAGGCCCTATTTCCGTAACCCCACGCATCCACCCTGATAGTCCCCCTGACAATAACGGACAATTTTCAGCACGGCCAATGCACCTAACCTGCACATCTTTGGCCTGTGGGAGGAAAGTGGAGCACCTGGAGGAAACCCATGCAGACACGGGGAGAATGTGCGGACTCCACACATGGAGTGACCCAAGGTCGGATTCGAACCAGGATCCCTGGCGCTGTGAGGGAGCACTAACCCCATGGTGCAAAGCTCAATCCAGGTGCCTTTCTGACAAAGAATGCAGTTGTGTTCTGTCCTTTCGGCTTCCATGAATTATCGAGTCAGATGTTACTTGTTCCATGCCCTCTGATGAAAGCAATAACAGCAACATCAGCACGAGGGGTGCTGAGGGAAGCCCTGTTGCCAATCTGTGCAGCAGAGTATGATGCCCCAGCTCAGTCACTGGACTGTTTCGTTTTGTGTAAAAGATGTACAATTTTTAGTAAAGCTCATATTTCATTTCATTATAAATGTAGTCCTGGTACGAGATGGTGACTGTGCCAAGGCTGCATTTCCTGCCCACAAGTTACTGTTTAGCATGAGGTGCTTGGATTTCTTTTTGAATGTGTGGCCCCTTTGAGAATGTGACTGATACAATGGTGTAAGAAAGGCATTCTCTGCTTTTCACACAGCGCTGGTCAAGTTTCTAAAGTTTATTTAATCATGTAACAAGTCGGCTCACATTAACAGTGCAATGAAGTTACTGTGAAAATCCCCTAGTTGCCACACTCCGGCGCCTGTTCGGGTACACTGAGGGAGGATTTAGCATGATCAATGCAACTAAACAGCACGTCTTCTGATCTGTGGGAGGAAACCAGAGCACCCGGAGGAAACCCATGCAGACACGGGGAGAACGTGCAGACTCCACACAGGCAGTGACCCAAACCGGGGATCAAACCCGGGTCTCTGGAGCTGTGAGGCAGCAGTGCTAACCACTGTGCCAAACATACATACAAAGAACAAAGGAAAGTACAGCACAGGAACAGGCCCTTCGGCCCTCCAAACCTCTGCCGATCATGAAGCCCTAACTAAACTACAAAAAACAACTTCTGCCCTTACTCAAGACGGTCGGGGTTGAGGACCTTAAAACGATCACTATTACTAAAGAGGTAGTGCTGGGTAGGCTAATGGGACTAAAGGTAGACAAGTCCCCTGGTCCGGATGGAATGCATCCCAGGGTACTAAAAGAAACGGCAGAAGTAATAGCAAATTCATTAGTTGTAATTTTTCAAAATTCACTGGACTCTGGGGAGGTGCCAGCTGATTGGAAAACAGCTAATGTAACGCCACTGTTTAAAAAAGGAGGTAGACAAAAGGCAGGTAACTACAGGCCGGTTAGCTTAACATCCGTAGTTGGGAAAATGCTGGAATCTATCATTAAGGAAGAAATAACAGGACACCTGGAAAAGAATGGTTCAATCAAGCAGACGCAGCATGGATTCTTGAAGGGAAAGCCATGTTTGACTAATTTACTGGATTTTTTTGAGGATACGACGAGTGCAGTTGACAGAGGGGAACCGGTGGATGTTGTGTAAATAGATTTCCTGAAGGCTTTCGATAAGGTGCCTCACAAAAGGTTGCTGCATAAGATAAAGGTACACGGAGTTGGGGGTAAAGTGTTAGCGTGGATTGAGGATTGGCTATCGAACAGAAAGCAGAGAGTCGGAATAAATGGGTGCTTTTCCGGTTGGCAATCAGTGACGAGTAGCGTGCCGCAGGGATCGGTGCTGGGGCCTCAACGATTTACCATATACATAGACGATCTGGAGGAGGGGAGCGAGTGTCGGGTAACAAAGTTTGCGGATGATACAAAGGTGAGTGGGAAAGCAAATTGCGTGGAGGACACAGAGAGTCTGCAGAGAGATTTGGATCGGCTAAGTCATTGGGCAAGGATCTGGCAGATGGAGGATAACGTTGGTAAGTGTGAGGTTATCCACTTTGGAAGGAATAATAGTAAAATGGACTCTTATTTAAACAGTGTAAAATTACAACATGCTACTGTGCAGAGGGACCTGGGGGTCCTTGTGCATGAATCACAAAAACTCAATTTGCAGGTGCAGCAGGTAATCAAGAAGGCAAATGGAATGTTGGCCTTTATCGTGAGAGGGAAGGAGTATAAAAGCAGGGAGGTCATGCTGCAACTGTACAGGGTACTGGAGAGGCCGCACCTAGAGTACTGTGTACAGTTTTGGTCCCCTTATTTAAGAAAGGATATATTAGCTTTGGAGGCGGGACAGAGAAGGTTCACCAGGTCGATTCCGGAGATGAGGGGGTCAGCTTATGAGGAGAGTTTGAGTAGACTGGGCCTGTACTCATTGGAGTTGAGAAGGTTGAGGGGAGATCTTATAGATACATAAAAGATAATGAAGGGGCTAGACAGGGTAGTAGAAGCGAGGTTATTTCCACTTACAATGTAAACAAGAACTAGGGGGCATAGCCTCAAAATATGGGGGAGTCAATTTAGAACAGAGTTGAGGAGGAACTTCTTCTCCCAGAGCGGAGTGAATCTTTGGAATTCTCTGCCCAATGAAGCAGTCGTGGCTACCTCCTTAAATGTGTTTAAGTCACAGATAGATAGATTTTTAACCATTAAGGGAATTAAGCGTTATGGGGAGCGGGCGGGTAAGTGGCACTGAACCCACTATCAGATCAGCCATGATCTTATTGAATGGCGGAGCAGGCTTGAGGGGCTGGATGGCCTACTCCTGCTCCTATTTCTTATGTTCTTATGTTCTAACATTACAGTCTATTGTTGTCAGATTCTGATCCAGTATTGTAACATCCCGTTCTATTCTTCCCAGATCCTGGTCCAGTATTGGAACATTCCAGTCTATTGTTCTCTGATTCTGATCCTGTATTGGAACATAACAGTGTATTGTTGTCAGATTCTGCTTCAGTATTGGACCATCCCGGTCCATTGTTCCCTGACTCTGATCCAGCATTGTAACATTACAACCTTTAGTTTTCAGAATCTGATCCATTATTGGAACATTGCAGTCTATTGCTCTCAGTTTCTGATCCAGTATTGGAACATTGCAGTCTTTTGATCTCAAATTCTAATCCAGAATTAGAACATTACAGTCGATTGTTCTCAGATTCTGATCCATTATAGGAAAATTGCAGTCTATTGTTCCCAGATTCTGAACCAGGATTGGAACATTGCAGTCTTTTGATCTCAAATTCTAATCCAGTATTGGAACATTACAGTCGATTGTTCTCAGATTCTGATCCATTATAGGAAAATTGCAGTCTATTGTTCCCAGATTCTGAACCAGGATTGGAACATTACAACCTATTGTTCTCAGAGTCCGATCCATTATTCGAACATTGCAGTCTATTTTACTCAGATTATGTCCTTTAGTGCAACTTTACAGTCCATTGTTCTCAGATTCTGATCCAGTATTTGTAAGAGGGAGGTCGTGCCTTACAACATTGGTGGAGTTTTTTGAGGAAGTGACAAAAACAGTTGACGAAGGAAGGGCTGTGGATGTCGTCTCTACGGATTTCAGTAAGGCATTTGACAAAGTCCCTCATGGCAGGTTGGTTAAGAAGGTTAAGGCTCATGGGATACAAGGAGAGGTGGCTAGATGGGTAGAGAACTGGCTTGGCCACAGGAAGAAGTTTAATAACACCAGGTTAAAGTCCAACAGTTTATTTGGCAGGAAAAGCCACACAAGCTTTCGGAGCTCCAAGCCCCTTCCTCGGGTGAGGGCTCCGAAAGCGTTTGTGGCTTTTGCTACCAAATAAACCTGTTGGACTTTAACCTGGTGTTGTTAAACTTCTTTCTGTTTTTACCCCAGTCCAACGCCAGCATCTCCACATCTTGGCCACAGGAGACAGAGGGTAGCAGTCGAAGAGTCTTTTTCCGGCTGGAGGTCTGTGACTTTACAGTCTATTGCCCTCAGAATCTGATCCAGTATTGAAACATTGCAGTCGATTGTTCTCAGATTCTGATCCTTTATTAGAACATCCCGGTCCATTTTTCCGACATTGCCATCCATTATTGGAACATGATAGTCTATTGTTCTCGGATTCTGATCCATTATTGGAAAATTGCAGTCGATGTTTCCCTGATTCTGATCCATTATTCGAACATTGCAGTCTATTGTTCTCATAATCTGATCCATTATTAGAGCATCCCGGTCCATTGTTCCCACATTGTCATCCATTATTGGAACACTAGTGTATTGTTCTCAGTTTCTCATCCATTATTGGAAAATCCCTTTCCATTGTTCCCAGATACTGAACCAGTGTTGGAACAGTACAGTCTAATATTCTCCGATTCTGGCCCAGTATTGGAACATTGCAGTCTATTGTTCTCAGATTCTGATCCAGTATTGGAACATTACAGTCTGATCCATCATTGCAATATCCAGGTGCACTGTTCTCAGATTCTGATCCAGTATTGGAACATTACAGTCTATTGTTCAGATTCTGATCAACGGTTGGAACATTGGAGTCTATTGTTCTCAAATTCTGCTCCAGTATTGGAACATGACTGTCTATTGATCTCAGATTCTGATCCATCATTGTAATATCCCGGTCCACTGTTCTCAGATTCTGATCCAGTATTGGAACATTGAAGTCTACTATTCCCAGATTCCGATCAATGATTGGAACATTACAGCCTATTGTTCTCTGAGTCCGATCCAGTATTCGAACTTTGCAGTGTATTGTTCTCAGATTCTGATGGAGCACTGGAACATTACAAACTATTGTTCACAGATACTGATCCATTATTGGAAATTTGCAGTCTGTTTTTTTCTCAGAGTCTGAACCAGTATTGGAACATTACAGCGTATTGTTCCCAGAGTCCGATCCAGTATTCGAACATTGCAAAATATTGTTCTCAGACTCTGATCCAGTATTGGGCCATTAGAGTCCACTGTTCTCAGATTCTGATCCACTATTGCAACATTCCAGCCTGTTGATCTCAGATTCTGATCCATCATTGTAACATCCCGGTCCATTGTTCTCAGATTCTGATCCAGTACTGGAACAATAGAGCCTATTGTTCTCAGATTCTGATGCAGTATTGGAACATTACGGCCTATTGTTCAGATTCTGATCAACGATGGGAACATCACAGTCTGCTGTTCTCAAATTCTGATCCTTTATTGGAACATTACCGTTTATTGTTCTTAGAATCTGATCCATTATTGGAACATCCCGGGCCATTGTTTCCAGCTTCTGATCCATTATTGGAACATGACAGTCTATTTATCTCAGATTCTAAACCAGTATTGGAAAATTACAGTCTATTGTTCTCAGATGCCGATCCAGTATTGGACCATTGCAATCTATTGTTCTCAGATTCTGATCCATAATGGAACATTGCAGTGTATTGTTCTCAGATTCTGATCCAGTATTGGAACATTGCAGTGTATTGTTCTCAGATTCTGATCCAGTATTGGAACATTGCAGTCTATTGTTCTCAGATTCTGATCCAGTATTGGAACATTGCAGTCTATTTTTCTCAGATTCTGATCCATTATAGGAACAGCCCGGACCATTGTTCCCTCATTCTGGTCCATTATTGGAACGGTACGGTAGCACAGTGGTTAGCACTGCTGCTTCACAGCTCCGGGGTCCCGGGTTCGATTCCCGGCTCGGGTCACTGTCTGTGTGGAGTTTGCACATTCTCCTCGTGTCTGCGTGGGTTTCCTCCGGGTGCTCCGGTTTCCTCCCACAGTCCAAAGATGTGCGGGTTAGGTTGATTGGCCAGGTTAAAAATTGCCCCTTAGAGTCCTGGAATGTGGAGGTTAGAGGGATTAGCGGGTAAATATGTGGGGGTAGGGCCTGGGTGGGATTGTGGTCGGTGCAGACTCGATGGGCCGAATGGCCTCCTTCTGCACTGTAGGGTTTCTATGAATGCAGTCTACTATTCTCAGATTCTTTTCAATTATTCTGACATTGCGGTCTATTGTTCTCAGATTCTGATCCAGTATTGGAACAATAGAGTCTATTGATCTCAGATTCTGACCCATCATTGTAATATCCCGGTCCATTGTTCTCAGATTCTGATCCAGTACTGGAACAATAGAGTCTATTGTTCTCAGATTCTGATCCAGTGTTGGAATATTACATTCTATTGTTCTCAGATTCAGATCCATTATTGTAACATCCCGGTCAATTGTTCCCAGATTCTAATCCGTATTGGGACATTACAGAGTATAGTTCTCAGTTTCTGATCCATTATTGGAACATTGCAGTCTATTGTTCTCAGACTCTGATCCAGTAATTCAACACTACAGTGTATTGTTCTCCAAATATGATACATTATTGGAAAATCCTGGTCCATTGTTCCCAGATTCTGATCTAGTATTTGGAACATTACAGTCTATTGTTCTCAGATTCTGAACGATTATTGGAACATGAGAGTGTGTTTTTCTCAGATTCTAATCCAGTGTTGGAACATTACAGCCTATAGTTCTCATATTCTGAACAATTATTGGAACATTGCAGTCTATTGTTCTCAGGTTCTGGTCCAGTATTAGAACATTACAGTCTATTGTTCTTAGAATCTTATCCATTATTGGAACATCCCGGGCCATTGTTTCCAGCTTCTGATCCATTATTGGAACATGACAGTCTTTTTATCTCAGATTCTGAACCAGTATTGGAAAATTACAGTCTATTGTTTTCAGATTCTGGTCCAGTGTTGTAACATTGCAATCTATTGTTCCCAGATTCTGATCCATAATGGAACATTACAGTGTATTGTTCTCAGATTCTGTTCCAGCATTGGAACATTACAGTCTATTCTTATCAGATTCTCATCAAGTATTGGAACATTGCAGTCTATTTTTCTCAGATGCTGATCCATTATAGGAACAGCCCTCATTCTGGTCCATTATTTGAACATTGCAGTCTATTGTTCTCAGTTTCTGATCAATGATTGGAACATTACAATCTGTTGTTCTCAAATTCTGATCCAGTATTGGAACATTGCATTCCATTGTTCTCAGATTATAATCCTTAATTGGAACATTACAGTCTCTTTTTCTCAGATTCTGATCCATTATTGGAACATTGCAGTCTATTCTTCTCAGATTCTGATCCAGTATTGGAATATTACAGTCCATTGATCACAGATTCTATTTTTCTCAGATTCTAATCCATTATAGGAACAACCCGGACCATGGTTCCCACATTCTGATCCAGTATTGGAGCTTTGCAGTCTATTTTTCTCAGATTCTGAACCAGTATTGGAACATTTCAGTCTATTGTTTAGATTCTGATCAATCATTGGAACATTACAGTGTTGTTCTCAAATTATTTTCCATTATTGGAACATTACGGTCTGTTGTTCTCAAATTCTGATCCAGTATTGGAACGTGACAGTCTTTTGTTCTCAGATTCTGATCCATTATTTGAAAATTGCAGTCTATTTCTCTCAAGTTCTGAAGCAGGATTGGAACATTACAGCCTCTTGTTCTCAGAGTCCAATCGATTATTTGAACGTTGCAGTGTATTGTTCTCAGATTATGAACCAGTGTTGGAACATTACAGTCTATTGTTCATAAAGTCTGGTCCATTATTGGAAAATTGCAGTCTATTTTTCTCAGATTCTGAACCAGTATTTGAACATTGCAGCCTATTGTTCTCAGAGTCCGATCCATTATTCGAACATTGCAGTGTATTGTTCTCAGATTCTGATCCACTATTGGAACATGACAGTCTATTTTTCTCAGATTCTGATCCAGTATTGTAAAATCCCGGTCTCTTGTTCCCAGATTCTAACCCAGTATTGGAATATTACAGCCTATATTTTTCAGATTCTGATCCATTATTGGAACATTGCAGCCGACTGTTCTCAGATTCTGATCCAGTATTGGAACATTGCAGTCTATTTTTCTCAGATTCTGATCCAGTATTGTAAAACCCTGGTCCATTGTTCCCAAATTCTAATCCAGTATTGGAAAATTACAGCCTATAGTTTTGAGATTCTGATCAATTATTGGAACATCCCGGTCTATTGTTCCCAGATTCTGATCCAGTATTGCAACTTTGCAGTCTATTGATCTCAGGTTCCGATAAAGTAAATATGAGAGTGTATTTTTCACAGCTTCTGATTCATTATTGGAACATTGCAGTCTATTGATTTCAGATTCTGACGCAGTATTGAAACATTACAGTCTAATGTTCTCAGATTCTGATTCATTATTGGAACATTATAGTCTAGTGTTCCCAGATTCTAATCTGTATTGGAACATTAAAACCTCTCGTTCTCAGATTCTGATAAATTATTGGAACATTGCGGTCTATTGTTCTCAGTTTCATATTCAGTATTGGAACATTACAGTGTATTGTTCTTAGAATCCTATCCATTATTGGAACATCCCTGTCCATTGTTTCCAGATTCTGATCCATTATTGGAACATAACAGCCTATTGTTCCCAGATTGTGATCCATTATTGGAACATTACGGTCTGTTATTCTCAGATTCTGTTCCATTATTGGAAAATTGCAGTCCATTTGTCTCAGATTCTGAAGCAGTATTGGAAAATTATAGTCTATTGTTTTCAGATTCTGATCCAGTATAGGAACATTGCAGTCTATTGTTCTCAGATTATGATCCTTTATTGGAACATTACAGTCGATTGTTCTCAGATTCTGATCCATTACTGGAAAATTGTAGTCTATTGTTCTCAGATTCTGATCGATTATTGGAACATCCCTTTCCATTGTTCCCAGACTCTGAACCAGAATTGGAACATTACAGTCTAATATTCTCCGATTCTGTTCCAGTATTTGAACATTGAAATCGAATACTCTCAGATTCTGATCCAGTATTGGAACATTACAGTTTACTGTTCTCAGAATCTGAGCCTGTATTAGAACATTGCACTCATTTGTTCTCAGATTCAGATCAATTATTGGAACATTACAGTCTGTTGTTCTCAAATTCTGCAAAGTTTCAATTCTGAATCACAATGTGTGAACAACGGTCCGGGGTTGTTCCTATAATGGGTCAGAATCTGAGAGAAATAGACTGCAATGTTCCAATACTGGATTGAATACTGGATTGAATACTGGATCAGAATCTGAGAACAACAGACTGTAATGTTCCAATAATGTATCAGAATCTGCGAACAATAGAAATGGATGTTCCATCAATGGATCAGAATCTGAGAACAATACACTGCAATGGTCCAATCCTGGATCAGAATCTGAGAACAATAGACTGCAATGGTCCAATCCTGGATCAGAATCTGAGAACAAGACACTGCAAAGTTCCAATATTGGATCAGAATCTGGGAACAATAGACCGGGATGTTCCAATAATGGATCAGAATCTGAGATAAATAGGCTACAATGTTTCAATACTGGATCAGAATCTGAAAACAATAGACTGCAATGTTCCAATAATGGATCAGAATCGGAGAACCAAAAGTTGTAATCTTCAAATAATGGATTAGAAAGTGGGAACAATAGACAGGGCTCAATACTGGATCCGAACCTGTGAACAATAGAATGTAATATTCCAACACTGGATCAGAATCTGAGAGCAATAGATTGTCATGTTCCAATACTGGATCAGAATCTGAGAACAATAAACTGCAATGTTCCAATAATGGATCAGAATCTGAGATCAATAGACAGCAAAGTTTCAATACTGGATGAGAATCTGAGAATAATAGATTGTAATGTTTCAATAAAGCATCATAATCTGAGAACAACACACTGTAATGTTCCAATAATTCATCTGAATCTGGGAACACGGGACCAGGATGTGGCAATGACGGATCCGAATCTGAAATCAGTCGACTATTCTGATCCAATACTGGATCAGAATCTGAGAACAATCGACTGCAATGTTCGAATACTGGATCGAACTCTGAGAACAATCGGCTGTAATACAAAGAACAAAGAACAGTACAGCACAGGAAACAGGCCCTTCGGCCCTCCAAGCCTGTGCCGCTCCTTGGTCCAACTAGACCAATCGTTTGTATCCCTCCATTCCCAGGCTGCTCATGTGACTATCCAGGTACGTCTTAAATGATGTCAGCATGCCTGCCTCCACCACCCTACTTGGCAGCGCATTCCAGGCCCCCACCACACTCTGTGTAAAAAACATCTCTCTAATATCTGAGTTGTACTTCGCCCCTCTCACCTTGAGCCCGTGACCCCTCGTGAACGCCACTTCTGATCTGGGAAAAAGCTTCCCACCGTTCACCCTATCTATCCCCTTCATAATCTTCTACACCTCTATTAGATTTCCCCTCATTCTCCGTCTTTCCAGGGAGAACAACCCCAGTTTACACAATCTCTCCTCATAGCTCAGACCCTCCATACCAGGCAACATCCTGGTAAACCTTCTCTGCACTCTCTCTAACGCCTCCACGTCGTTCTGGTAGTGCGGCGACCAGAACTGGACGCTGTACTCCAAATGTGGCCTAACCAGCGTTCTATACAGCTGCATCATCACACTCCAGCTTTTATATTCTATACACCGTCCTATAAAGGCAAGCATACCATATACCTTCTTCACCACCTTCTCCAACTGTGTTGCCACCTTCAAGGAATTGTGGACTTGCACACCTAGGTCCCTCTGTGTTTCTATACTCCTGTTGACTGTCATTTATTGTATAACTCCTCCCTACATTATTTCTTCCAAAATGCTTCACTTCGCATTTATCCGGATTAAACTCCATCTGCCACCTCTCCGCCCAATTTTCCAGCCTATCTATATCCTGCTGTATTGCCCGACAATGCTCTTCGCTATCCGCAAGTCCAGCCACCTTCGTGTCATCCGCAAACTTGCAGATTACACCAGTTACACCTTCTTCCAAATCATTTATATATATCACAAATAGCAGAGGTCCCAGTACAGAGCCCTGCGGAACACCACTGGTCACAGACCTCCAGCCGGAAAAGGACCCTTCGAACACGACCCTCTGTCTCCTATGGCCAATGTTCCAATCCTGGTTCACACTGTGAGAAAATAGTGTGCAATTTCCCAATAATGGATCAGAATCCGAGAACAATACATTGCGCTGTTCCAATACTGGATCAGAGTCTGAGAACAATAGGCTGCAATGTTCCAATAATGGATCAGAATCTGAGAACAATAGACTGGGATGTTCCAATACTGGATCAGAATTTCAGAACAACAGACTGTAATATTCCAATAAGTGATCTGAATCTGAGAACAATAGACTGTAATGTTCCAATCACTGAGCAGAATCTGAGAACAATAGATTGTAATGTTCCCATACTGGTTCAGATTCTGAGAACAAGAGACTGCAATGTTCCAATACTGGATCAGAAACGGTGAATATTAGACTGTAATGTTCCAATTCTGGTTCAGAGTTGGGGAACAATGGAAAGGGATGTTCCAATAATGGATCCGAATCTGAGACCAATATACTGTAATGTTGCAATGCTGGATCAGAATCTGAGAACAATCGACTGTAATGTTCCAATAAAGGATCACCATCTGAGAACAATAGACTGCAATGTTCCAATAATGGATCAGAATCTGAGAACAATAGACTGTAATGTTCCAATACTGGATTGGAATCTGAGAACAATAGACTTTAAATTTCCAATACCGAATCAGAGTCTGGGAACAATAGAAACGGATGTTCCATTAATGCAGCAGAATCTGAGAAAAAGAAACTGCGTGTTCCAATACTGGATCAGAATGTGGGAACAATGGTCCGGTTTGTTCCAATACTGGAGCAGAATCTGAGAACAATAGACCGCAATGTTAGAATATTGAACAGAATCTGAGAATAGTAGACTGCAATGTTCCAATAATGGACCAGAATGTGGGAACAATGGTCCGGGCTGCTCCTATAATGGATCAGAATCTGAGAAAAATAGACTGCAATGTTCCAATACTGGATCAGAATCTGAGAACAATACACTGTAATCGTCCATTATGAATCAGAATCTGGGAACAATAGATTGCAATGGTCCAATACTGGATCAGAATCTGAAAACAATAGACTGTAATTTTCCAATACTGGATCAGAATCTGAGAACAATAGACTGTAATGTTCCAATAAAGGATCAGAATTTGAGAACAACACTGTAATCTTTCAATCATTGATCAGAATCTAAACAATAGACTGAAATGTTCCAATACTGGATCAGAATCTGAGAACAATGAACCGGGATATTACAATGATGGATCAGAATCTGAGATCATTAGACTGTAATGTTCCAATGCAAGATCAGAATCTGAGAACAATACACTGCAATGTTCGAATAATGGATCGGACTCTGAGAATAATAGACTGCAATTTTCCAATAATGGATCAGAATCTATGAACAATAAACCGTAATGTTCCAATCCTGGATCAGAACCTGAGAACAGTAGACTGTAATGTTCCAATAAAGGATCAGAATCTGAGAACAACAAAGACTGTAATGTTCCACTCATTGATCAGATTCTGAACAATAGACTGTATTGTTCCAATACTGGATCGGAACCTGAGAAAAAGAGATTACAATGTTCCAATAAAGGATCAGAATCTGAGAACAACAGAATGTAATGTTCCAATCATTGATCAGAATCTGAACAATAGACTGGAATTTTCGAACACTGGATCAGAATCTTAGAACAATTGACCAGGATTTTACAATGATGGATCAGAATCTGAGATCAATCGGCCGTAACGTTCCAATACTGGAGGAGAACCTGAGAACAATAGACGGCAATGTTAGAATAATTGAACAGAATCTGAAAACAATAGACTGCAATGTTCCAATCATTGATCAGAATCTGAACAATAGACTGTAATGTTCCAATAATGGATCAGAAACTGAGATCAATCGACTGCAAAGTTTCAATAATGGATCAGAATCTGAGAGCAATAGACTGTACTGTTCCAATAAAGGATCATAATCTGAGAACAGGAGAGTGCAATGTTAGAATAATTGAACAGAATCCGAAAACAATAGACTGCACTGTTCAACACTGGATCAGAATCTGAGAACAATACACTGGGATGTTCCAATAATAGATAGGATTCGAAGAACAATAGACTGTAATGTTCGAATACTGGATCAGAACCTGAGAACAGCAGACTGCAATGTTTCAATAATTGATCAGGACTTGAGTACTATAGGCTGTAATGTTCCAATACGGATTAGAATCTGAGAAAAATACACTGTCATGTTCTATTACTGGATCAGAATCTGAGAACAATAGTCTGCAATGTTCAAATAATGGATCAGAATCTTAGAACAATAGTCTCTAACATTCCAATCATGAATCGGAATCTCAGATCAATAAACGGCAATGTTTCAAAACTGGATCAGAATCTGAGAACAAGAGACTGCAATGTTCCAATACTGGATCAGAATGTGGGAACAATGGACCGGAATGTTCCAATACTGGATCAGAATCTGAGAACAATAGGCTGTAATGTTCTTATTATGGACCAGAATCTGAGAACAACAGACTGAAATGTTCCAATACTGGACCAGAATCTGAGAACAATAGACTGAAATGTTCCAACACTGGATCAGAATCTGAGAACAATGCTCTGTAATATTCCAATACTGGATCAGAATCTGAGAACAGTAGGCTGTAATGTTCTAATTATGGATCAGAATCTGAGAGCAATAGACTGAAATGTTCCAACACTGGATCAGAATCTGAGAACAATGGACTGCAATGTTCCAAAATGGATCATAATCTGAGAACAATACTCTGTAATATTCCAATACTGGATCAGAATTTGAGAACAACAGACTGCAATGTTCCAATAACGGATCAGAATCTGAGAACAATGGACTGTAATGTTCCAATAAAGGATCATAATCCGAGAACAATACTCTGTAAAGTTCCAATACGGGATCAGAATCTGAGAACAATAGGTTGTAATGTTCCAATAATTGATCAGAATCTACGAACAATAGACTGCAATGTTCCAATACTGGATCAGAATCTGAGACAAATAGACTTTAATGTTCCAATACAGGATTAGAATTTGAAATCAACAGACTGCAATGTTCCAATACTGGATCAGAATCTGAAACAAATAGACTGCAATTTTCTAAAAATGGATCAGAATCTGAGAACAATAGACTGGAATGTTCCAATAATCATAGAAACCCTACAGTACAGAAAGAGGCCATTCGGCCCATCGAGTCTGCACCGACCACAATCCCACCCAGGCCCTACCCCCATATCTACCCACTAATCCCTCCAACCTACGCATCTCAGGACACTAAGGGCAATTTTTAGCATGGCCAATCAACCTAACCCGAGCATCTTTGGACTGGGGGAGGAAAGCGGAGCACCCGGAGGAAACCCACGCAGACACGAGGAGAATGTGCAAACTCCATACAGACAGTGAGCCAAGCCGGGATTCGAACTCAGGTCCCTGGAGCTGTGAAGCAGCAGTGCTAACCACTGTGCTACCATGCCGCCGGCAGAACATGGATCAGAAGTTGGAAACAATGGACCGGGATGTTCCAATAATGGATTGGAATCTAAGAACCATACACTGTAATGTTCCAATACTGGTTCAGAACCTAAGAACAGTAGACTGCAATGTTCCAATAATGGATCAGAGTCTGAGAACTATAGGCTGTAATGTTCCAATACGGATTAGAATCTGGGAACAAATGACCGGGATGTTACAATACTGGATCAGAATCTGAGAACAATAGAATATAATATTCCTAAACTGGATCAGAAGCTGAGAGCAAGAGACTGCAATGTTCCAGTACTGGATCAGTATCTGGGAACAATAGACCGGGATGTTCCAATAATGGATCACATTCTGAGAACAATAGACTGCAATGTTCCAATAATGGATCAGAATCTGAGATCAATAGACTGCAAAGTTTCAATCCTGCATCAGAATCTGAGGAAAAGAGACTGCAATGTTCCAATACTGGATCAGAATCTGAGGACAATAGACTGCAATGTTTGAATACTGGATCGGACTCTGGGAACAAGCGGTTGTAATGTTCCAATACTGGTTCAGACTCTGAGAAAAAAACAGACTGCAAATTTCCAATAATGGATCAGTTTCTGTGAAAAAGAGATTGTAATGTTCCAGTACTGGATCAGAATCTGAGAACAATACACTGCAAAGTTCGAATACTGGATCGGACTCTGAGAACAATGGGCTGTAATGTTCCAATCATTGATCAGAATCTGAGAACAATAGACTTCAATGTTCCAATACTGGCTCAAATTCTGAGAACAATAGACTGTAATGTTCCAATCCTGGTTCAGAGTCTGGGAACAATGGAAAGGGATGTTCCAATAATGGATCAGAATCTGAGAACAATACACTGTATTGTTCCAATACTGGATCAAAATCTGAGAACAATAGACTGCAATGGTCCAATAATGGATCTGAATCTGAGAACAATAGACAGTAATGTTCCAATACTGGTTCAGAACCTGAGAAGAATAGACTGCAATGTTCCAATACTGGATCGGAATCTGAGAACAATACACTGTAATGTTCCAATACTGGATTGGAATCTGAGAACAATAGACTGTAATGTTCCAATACTGGATTGGAATCTGAGAACAATAGACTTTAAATTTCCAATACTGGATCAGAGTCTGGGAACAATAGAAACGGATGTTCCATTAATGCAGCAGAATCTGAGAAAAAGAAACTGCAAGTTCCAATACTGGATCAGAATGTGGGAACAATGGTCCTGTTTGTTCCAATAGTGGAGCAGAATCTGAGAACAATAGACCGCAATGTTAGAATAATTGAACAGAATCTGAGAATAGTAGACTGCAATGTTCCAATAATGGACCAGAATGTGGGAACAATGGTCCGGGCTGCTCCTATAATGGATCAGAATCTGAGAAAAATAGACTGCAATGTTCCAATACTGGATCAGAATCTGAGAATACACTGTAATGGTCCATTATGAATCAGAATCTGGGAACAATAGATTGCAATGGTCCAATACTGGATCAGAATCTGAAAACAATAGACTGTAATTTTCCAATACTGGATCAGAATCTGAGAACAATAGACTGTAATGTTCCAATAAAGGATCAGAATTTGAGAACAACACTGTAATCTTTCAATCATTGATCAGAATCTAAACAATAGACTGAAATGTTCCAATACTGGATCAGAATCTGAGAACAATGAACCGGGATATTACAATGATGGATCAGAATCTGAGATCATTAGACTGTAATGTTCCAATGCAAGATCAGAATCTGAGAACAATACACTGCAATGTTCGAATAATGGATCGGACTCTGAGAATAATAGACTGCAATTTTCCAATAATGGATCAGAATCTATGAACAATAAACCGTAATGTTCCAACCCTGGATCAGAACCTGAGAACAGTAGACTGTAATGTTCCAATAAAGGATCAGAATCTGAGAACAACAAAGACTGTAATGTTCCAGTCATTGATCAGATTCTGAACAATAGACTGTATTGTTCCAATACTGGATCAGAATCTGAGAAAAAGAGATTACAATGTTCCAATAAAGGATCAGAATTTGAGAACAACAGAATGTAATGTTCCAATCATTGATCAGAATCTGAACAATAGACTGGAATTTTCGAACACTGGATCAGACTCTTTGAACAAGTGACCAGGATTTTACAATGATGGATCAGAATCTGAGATCAATCGGCCGTAATGTTCCAATACTGGAGGAGAATCTGAGAACAACAGACCGCAATGTTAGAATAATTGAACAGAATCTGAAAACAATAGACTGCAATGTTCCAATAATGGATCAGAATCTGAGATCAACAGACTGTAATGTTCCAATCATTGATCAGAATCTGAACAATAGACTGTAATGTTCCAATAATGGATCAGAACCTGAGATCAATCGACTGCAGAGTTTCAATAATGGATCAGAATCTGAGAGCAATAGACTGTACTGTTCCAATAAAGGATCATAATCTGAGATCAGGAGAGTGCAATGTTAGAATAATTGAACAGAATCCGAAAACAATAGACTGCACTGTTCAACACTGGATCAGAATCTGAGAACAATCGAACATAGAATACAGAAGCATAGAAAACTACAGCACAAAACAGGCCCTACGGCCCCACAAGTTGTGCCGAACATATCCCTACCTTTTAGGCCTATCTATAACCCTCCATCCTATTAAGTTCCATGTACTCACCCAGGAGTCTCTTAAAAGACCCTATTGAGTTTGGCTCCTCCACCACTGACGGCAGCCGATTCCATCTGCCCACCACCCTCTGTGTGAAAAACGTCCCCCTAACATTTCCCCTGTACCTACCCCCCAGCACCTTAAACCTGTGTCCTCTCGTAGCAGCCATTTCCACCCTGGGAAAAAGCCTCTGAGAGTCCACCCGATCTATGCCTCTCAACATCTTATATACCTCTATTAGATCTCCTCTCATCCTACGTCTCTCCAAGGAGAAAAGTCCGAGCTCCCTCAGCCTATCCTCATAAGGCATGCCACCCAATCCAGGCAACATCCTTGTAAATCGCCTCTGCACCCTTTCAGTCTTTTCCACATCCTTCCTGTAATGAGGCGACCAGAATTGAGCACAGTACTCCAAGTGGGGTCTGATGAGGGTCTTATATAGCTGCATCATTATCCCCGGACTCCTGAACTCAATCCCTCGATTAATAAAGGCCAGCACACCAGACGCCTTCTTAACCACCTCCTCGAACTGCAGGACCGATTTTAGAGTCATATGGACCCGGACCCCAAGGTCCTTCTGATCCTCTACCGTACTAAGAGTCTTTCCCTTTATATTGTACTCCTTCATCCCATTCGACCTGCCAAAATGGACCACGACGCATTTATCTGGGTTGAAGTCCATCTGCCACTTCTCCGCCCAGTCTTGCATCCTATCTATGTCCCTCTGTAACTTCTGACATCCCTCCAGACTATTCACAACCCCAACAACCTTCATGTCATCGGCAAACATACCAACCCATCCCTCCACTTCCTTATCCAGGTCATTTCTGAAAATGACAAACAGCAAAGGTCCCAGAACAGATCCCTGGGGCACACCACTGGTGACCGACCTCCATTTAGAAAAAGACACAACCATATAGAGTCTGGGAACAATGGAAAGGGATGTTCCAATACTGGATTGGAAGCTGAGAACAATAGAAATGGATGTTCCATGAATGGATCAGAATCTGAGAACAATACACTGTAATGTTCCAATACTGGATTAGAATCTGAGAGAAATAGACTGCAATGTTCCAATAATGGATCAGAATCTGTGAACAATAGACTGGGATGTTCCAATAATAGATAGGATTCGAAGAACAATAGACTGTAATGTTCGAATACTGGATCAGAACCTGAGAACAGCAGACTGCAATGTTTCAATAATTGATCAGGACTTGAGTACTATAGGCTGTAATGTTCCAATACGGATTAGAATCTGAGAAAAATACACTGTCATGTTCTATTACTGGATCAGAATCTGAGAACAATAGTCTGCAATGTTCAAATAATGGATCAGAATCTTAGAACAATAGTCTCTAACATTCCAATCATGAATCGGAATCTCAGATCAATAAACGGCAATGTTTCAAAACTGGATCAGAATCTGAGAACAAGAGACTGCAATGTTTCAAAACTGGATCAGAATCTGAGAACAAGAGACTGCAATGTTCCAATACTGGATCAGAATGTGGGAACAATGGACCGGAATGTTCCAATACTGGATCAGAATCTGAGAACAATAGGCTGTAATGTTCTTATTATGGACCAGAATCTGAGAACAATAGACTGAAATGTTCCAATACTGGACCAGAATCTGAGAACAATAGACTGAAATCTTCCAACACTGGATCAGAATCTGAGAACAATGCTCTGTAATATTCCAATACTGGATCAGAATCTGAGAACAGTAGGCTGTAATGTTCTAATTATGGATCAGAATCTGAGAGCAAGAGCCTGAAATGTTCCAACACTGGATCAGAATCTGAGAACAATAGACTGCAATGTTCCAAAATGGAACATAATCTGAGAACAATACTCTGTAATATTCCAATACTGGATCAGAATTTGAGAACAACAGACTGCAATGTTCCAATAACGGATCAGAATCTGAGAACAATGGACTGTAATGTTCCAATAAAGGATCATAATCCGAGAACAATACTCTGTAAAGTTCCAATACGGGATCAGAATCTGAGAACAATAGGTTGTAATGTTCCAATAATTGATCAGAATCTACGAACAATCGACTGCAATGTTCCAATACTGGATCAGAATCTGAGACAAATAGACTTTAATGTTCCAATACAGGATTAGAATTTGAAATCAACAGACTGCAATGTTCCAATACTGGACCAGAATCTGAGAACAATAGACTGTAATGTTCCAATAATCATAGAAACCCTACAGTACAGAAAGAGGCCATTCGGCCCATCGAGTCTGCACCGACAACAATCCCACCCAGGCCCTACCCCCATATCTACCCACTAATCCCTCCAACCTACGCATCTCAGGACACTAAGGGCAATTTTTAGCATGGCCAATCAACCTAACCCGAACATCTTTGGACTGGGGGAGGAAAGTGGAGCACCCGGAGGAAACCCACGCAGACACGAGGAGAATGTGCAAACTCCATACAGACAGTGAGCCAAGCCGGGATTCGAACTCAGGTCCCTGGAGCTGTGAAGCAGCAGTGCTAACCACTGTGCGATCATGCCGCCGGCAGAACATGGATCAGAAGTTGGAAACAATGGACCGGGATGTTCCAATAATGGATTGGAATCTAAGAACCATACACTGTAATGTTCCAATACTGGTTCAGAACCTAAGAACAGTAGACTGCAATGTTCCAATAATGGATCAGAGTCTGAGAACTATAGTCTGTAATGTTCCAATACGGATTAGAATCTGGGAACAAATGACCGGGATGTTACAATACTGGATCAGAATCTGAGAACAATAGAATATAATATTCCTAAACTGGATCAGAAGCTGAGAGCAAGAGACTGCAATGTTCCAGTACTGGATCAGTATCTGGGAACAATAGACCGGGATGTTCCAATAATGGATCACATTCTGAGAACAATACTCTGTAATGTTACAATATTGGATCAGAATCTGAGAACAATAGACTGCAATGTTCCAATAATGGATCAGAATCTGAGATCAATAGACTGCAAAGTTTCAATCCTGCATCAGAATCTGAGAAAAAGAGACTGCAATGTTCCAATACTGGATCAGAATCTGAGAACAGTAGACTATAATGTTCCAATACTGGATCAGAATCTGAGGACAATAGACTGCAATGTTTGAATACTGGATCGGACTCTGGGAACAAGCGGTTGTAATGTTCCAATACTGGTTCAGACTCTGAGAAAAAAACAGACTGCAAATTTCCAATAATGGATCAGTTTCTGTGAAAAAGAGATTGTAATGTTCCAGTACTGGATCAGAATCTGAGAACAATACACTGCAAAGTTCGAATACTGGATCGGACTCTGAGAACAATGGGCTGTAATGTTCCAATCATTGATCAGAATCTGAGAACAATAGACTTCAATGTTCGAATACTGGCTCAAATTCTGAGAACAATAGACTGTAATGTTCCAATCCTGGTTCAGAGTCTGGGAACAATGGAAAGGGATGTTACAATAATGGATCAGAATCTGAGAACAATACACTGTATTGTTCCAATACTGGATCAAAATCTGAGAACAATAGACTGCAATGGTCCAATAATGGATATGAATCTGAGAACAATAGACAGTAATGTTCCAATACTGGTTCAGAACCTGAGAAGAATAGACTGCAATGTTCCAATACTGGATCGGAATCTGAGAACAATACGCTGTAATGATCCAATACTGGATTAGAATCTGAGAACAATAGACTGCAATGTTCCATTATGGATCAGAATCTGTGAACAGTAGACTGGGATGTTCCAATAATGGATGAGAAGCTGGAAACAATGGACCGGGATGTTCCAATAATGGATAGCATTCGAAGAACAATACACTGTAATGTTACAATACTGGATCAGAACCTGAGAACAGTAGACTGTAATGTTCCAATAATTGATCAGAATCTGAGAACTATAGGCTGTAATGTTACAATACAGAATAGAATCCGAGAAAAATACACTGTCATGTTCTAATACTGGATCAGCATCTGAGAACAATAGACTGCAATGTACAAATAATGGATCAGAATCTTAGAACAATAGTCTCTAACATTCCATAAGACCATAAGGCATAGGAGCGGAAGTAAGGCCATTCGGCCCATCGAGTCCACTCCACCATTCAATCATGGTTGATTTCAACTCCATTTACCCGCTCCCTCCCCATAGCCCTTAATTCCTCGAGAAATCAAGAATTTATCAATTTCTGTCTTGAAGACGCTCAAGGTCTCGGCCTCCACCGCCCTCTGTGGTAATGAATTCCACAGACCCACCACTCTCTGGCTGAAGAAATTTCTCCTCATCTCTGTTCTAAAGTGACTCCCTTTTATTCTAAGGCTGTGCCCCCGGGTCCTCGTCTCCCCTGTTAATGGAAACAACTTCCCTACGTCCCTATCTAAGCCGTTCATTATCTTGTAAGTTTCTATCAGATCTCCCCTCAACCTCCTCAACTCCAATGAATATAATCCCACGATCCTCAGACGTTCATCGTATGTCAGGCCTACCATTCCTGGGATCATCCGTGTGAATCTCCGCTGGACCCGCTCCAGTGCCAGTATGTCCTTCCTGAGGTGTGGGGCCCAAGATTGCTCACAGTACTCCACATGGGGCCTAACCAGTGCTTTATAAAGCCTCAGAAGTACATCCCTGCTTTTGTATTCCAAGCCTCTTGAGATAAATGACAACATTACATTTGCTTTCTTAATTACGGACTCAACCTGCAAGTTTACCTTTAGAGAATCCTGGACTAGTTCTCCGAAGTCCCTTTGCACTTGAGCATGATGAATTTTGTCACCGTTTAGAAAATAGTCCATGCCTCTATTCTTTTTTCCAAAGTGTACGACCTCGCACTTGCCCACGTTGAATTTCATCAGCCACTTCTTGGACCACTCTCCTAAACTGTCTAAATCTTTCTGCAGCCTCCCCACCTCCTCAATACTACCTGCCCCTCCACCTATCTTTGTATCATCGGCAAACCTGGCCAGAATGCTCCCAGTCCCGTCATCTAGATCGTTAATATATAAAGAGAACAGCTGTGGCCCCAACACTGAACCCTGCGGGACACCACTTGTCACCGGTTGCCATTCTGAGAAAGAACCTTTTATCCCAACTCTCTGCCTTCTGTCTGACAGCCAATCGTCAATCCATGTTAGTACCTTGCCTCGAATACCATGGGCCCTTATTTTACTCAGCAGTCTCCCGTGAGGCACCTTGTCAAAGGCCTTTTGGAAGTCAAGATAGATAACATCCATTGGCTCTCCTTGGTCTCACCTATTTGTTATCTCTTCAAAGAACTCTAACAGGTTTGTCAGGCACGACCTCCCCTTACTAAATCCAAGCTGACTTGTCTTAATCCGACCCTGCACTTCCAAGAATTTAGAAATCTCATCCTTAACGATGGATTCTAGAATTTTGCCAACAACTGAGGTTCGGCTAATTGGCCTATAATTTTCCATCTTTTTTCTTGTTCCCTTCTTGAACAGTGGGGTTACAACAGCGATTTTCCAATCCTCTGGGACTTTCCCTGACTCCAGTGACTTTTGAAAGATCATAACTAACGCCTCCACTATTTCTTCAGCTATCTCCTTTAGAACTCTAGGATGTAGCCCATCTGGGCCCGGAGATTTATCAATTTCCAGACCTTTGAGTTTCTCTAGCACTTTTTCCTTCGTGATGGCAACCATATTCAACTCTGCCCCCTGACTTTCCTGAATTGTTGGGATATTACTCATGTCTTCTACTGTGAAGACTGACGCAAAGTACTTATTAAGTTCCTCAGCTATTTCCTTGTCTCCCATCACTAGATTACCAGCGTCATTTTGGAGCGGCCCAATGTCTACTTTTGCCTCCCGTTTGTTTTTAATGTATTTAAAGAAACTTTTACTATCATTCCTAATGTTACTGGCTAGCCTACCTTCATATTTGATCCTCTCCTTCCTTATTTCTCTCTTTGTTATCCTCTGTTATCCTCATTGCGTCTTGGAAGTGCAGCAGAGAGGGAGAGATTCGCGAGAGGAGTGCCGCGGGTCAGCGCTGTTATTTTTTAACTTACTTTTTCGCGGGTTTTTTCTTTAAAAATAGCGAAACCCGGAAGTGGTCGCGCAGGGAGGTCTGGGAGAGAGAGATTTTTTTTTCCCCAATAAATTGGAACAGAGAGGAATCCCGATACTCGACACTTGTAGAGTATCCCACCCTCCCTCCTCCTCTAACCTAAGAAAAAAGACCCAGTGAGAGCAGGGCTTTGGAGAAAACAGGAGGAGGAAAGATAAGTTTAAAATTTTCATTCACTTTTTTTTTTCCCTGTGTGTTTAAAGGGGCAATTATGAGTGTGAGGCCAGTATGTTGTTCCCAATGTAGGATGTGGGAGGTCCTGGAGGCGCCTAGCCTTCCGGACGACCATATCTGTGCTGGGTGTGTTGAGCTGCGGTTCCTTAGGGACCATGTTAGGGAACTGGAATTGCAGCTCGAGGACCTTCGCCGGGTTAGGGATAATGAGGAGGTCATTGACAGGAGCTATCGGCAGGTGGTCACACCGGGACCGCGGGAGGAGGGTAACTGGGTAACAGTGAGGAAGGAGAAAGCTCGGTTGATGGTGAGCACCCCGGTGGATGTGCCCCTTAATAATATGTACTCCTGTCTGAGTACTACTGGGGTGGACAGCCCACATGGGGGAAGCAGCGGTGGCAGTGTCTCTGGAGCTGAGCCTGGCCCAGTAGTGCAAAAGGGAAAGGAAAGGAGGGTAGTGCTAATTGGGGACTCTACGGTGAGGGGGTCAGATAGGCGTTATTGCGGACACAGACGGGACTCTCGGATGGTGGTTTGCCTCCCTGGTGCAGGGGTCCGGGATGTCTCTGGTCGAGTCCCAGAAATCCTGAAAGGGGAGGGAGAGGAGCCGAAGGTCGTGATGCATATAGGTACTGCTGACATAGGTAGGAAGAGGGAAGGGGTCATGAAAAGAGAATATAGGGAGTTAGGGAGACAGCTGAGAAAGAGGAATGCAAAGGTAGTAATCTCGGGATTGCTGCCTGTGCCGCGGGAGAGTGAGAACAGGAATCGGTGGAGAATGAATGCGTGGCTGAGGGACTGGAGCAAGGGACAAGGATTTGGGTACTTGGATCATTGGGACCTCTTTAGGGGCAGGTGTGACCTGTTTAAAAAAGACGGGTGGCACTTGAATCCCAGGGGGATCAATATCCTGGCGGGAAGGTTGGCTAAGGCGACTGGAGAGACTTTAAACTAGAAAGGTTGGGGGGAGGGAATCGAAATGAGGGGACTGAGAGCGAGGAGGTTAGCTCGCAAATAGATAAGGAATGTAAACAGGGTAAGAGGGAGGTTAGACGAGTGATGGAGAAGGGAAGTGCTCAGGCTGAAGGTCTAAGATGTGTCTATTTTAATGCCAGGAGTGTAGTGAATAAAGTGGATGAGCTTAGAGCGTGGATTGCTGCTTCGAATTGTGATGTGGTGGCCATTACGGAGACTTGGATGTCTCAGGGACAGGACTGGGTGCTTCAGGTGCCGGGTTTTAGATGTTTCAGGAAGGACAGGGAGGGAGGCAAGAGAGGGGGGGAGTGGCACTGTTGATCAGGGATAGTGTCACGGCTGTAGAGAAGGTGGACGCCGTGGAGGGATTGACTACGGAGTCTCTGTGGGTGGAGGTTAGGAACAGGAAGGGGTCGGTAACGTTGCTGGGTGTTTTCTATAGGCCGCCCAATAGTAACAGAGATGTTGAGGAGCAGATGGGGAAACAGATCCTGGAGAGATGTAGGAATAACAGAGTTGTCGTGATGGGAGATTTAAATTTCCCAAACATAGATTGGAATATCCCTAGGGCTAGGGATTTGGATGGAGAGGAGTCTGTTAGGTGTGTCCAGGAGAGTTTCCGGACACAGTATGTGGATAAGCCTACTAGAGGAGAGGCTGTACTTGATCTGGTGCTGGCTAATGAACCTGGACAGGTGGAGGATCTCTCGGTGGGTGAGTATCTTGGGGATAGAGATCATAATTCTATCTCCTTCACGATAGCATTGGAAAGAGATAGGATCAGGCAGGCTAGGAAAGTGTTTCTCTGGAGTAAAGGGAAATATAGTGTCATCAGGGAAGAAATTAGATGGGTAAATTGGAAGGAGGCATTCTTGGGGAAAAGTACCGAAGGAAAGTGGAGGATTTTCAAGGAATGTTTGTCTGGAGCTCTGCATGACAACGTTCCGATGAAACAGGGGGGTGTTGGTAGGGTATGGGAACCGTGGTGCACGAAGGTTGTGATGAACCTGGTGAATAAGAAAAGAGAGGCGTACAGAAGGTTCAGAGAGCTAGGAGGTGTTCAGGATTTAGAGGAGTATACGGGATGTAGGAAGGAGCTTAAGAAGGAAATTAGGAGAGCGAGAAGGGGTCATGAGAAGGCCTTGGCGGGTAAGAGTAAGGAGAATCCCAAGGCTTTCTACAAATATGTCAAGAGTAAAAGGATGAGATGTGAAGGCATAGGACCCTTAAAAGGTGAAGGGGGAAAAGTTTGTGCGGAACCGTTAGAATGGCGGAGCTGCTTAATGAATACTTTACCTCGGTATTCACGGTGGAAAGGGATCTGGGTGGTTGTACTGCTGGTTTGCGGTGGACAGTAAGGATCGAGCATGTGGACATAAAGAAAGAGGATATGTTGGAACTATTGAATGGCATCAAGGTTGGTAAGTCGCCGGGACCGGATGGGATGTACCCCAGGTTACTGTGGGAGGCGAGGGAGGAGATTGCGGAGGCTTTGGCGATGATCTTTGCATCGTCGATGGAGACGGGAGAGGTTCCGGAGGATTGGAGGATTGCAGATGTGGTCCCTATATTCAAGAAAGGGAACAGGGACAGCCCGGGAAATTACCGACCGGTGAGTCGAACCTCAGTGGTTGGTAAGTTGATGGAGAGGATCCTGAGAGACAGGATTTATGATCATCTAGAGGAGTTTAGTATGATCAAAAGTAGTCAGCACGGCTTTGTCAAGGGCAGGTCGTGCCTTACGAGCCTGGTTGAGTTCTTTGAAAATGTGACCAAACACATTGACGAAGGAAGAGCGGTGGATGTGGTCTATTTGGACTTCAGCAAGGCGTTCGATAAGGTCCCCCATGCAAGACTTCTTGAGAAAGTGAGAGGGCATGGGATCCAAGGGGCTGTTGCCTTGTGGATCCAGAACTGGCTTGCCTGCAGAAGGCAGAGAGTGGCTGTGGAGGGGTCTTTCTCTGCATGGAGGTCAGTGACCAGTGGAGTGCCCCAGGGATCTGTTCTGGGACCCTTGCTGTTTGTCATTTTCATAAATGACCTGGATGAGGAAGTGGAGGGATGGGTTGGTAAGTTTGCTGACGACACCAAGGTAGGTGGTGTTGTGGATAGTTTGGAGGGATGTCAGAAGTTGCAGCGAGACATAGATAGAATGCAAGACTGGGCGGAGAAGTGGCAGATGGACTTCAACCCGGATAAGTGTGTGGTGATCCATTTTGGCAGATCCAATGGGATGAAGCAGCAGTATAATATGAAGGGTACCATTCTTAGCAATGTAGAGGATCAGAAGGACCTTGGGGTCCGGGTCCATAGGACTCTTAAATCGGCCTCGCAGGTGGAGGATGCGGTCAAGAAGGCGTACGGCGTACCGGCCTTCATTAATCGAGGAATTGAGTTTAGGAGTCGGGAGATAATGCTGCAGCTTTATAGGACCCTGGTTAGACCCCACTTGGAGTACTGCGCGCAGTTCTGGTCACCTCATTACAGGAAAGATGTTGAAGCCATTGAAAGGGTGCAGAGGAGATTTACAAGGATGTTGCCTGGATTGGGGGGCATGCCTTATGAGGATAGGTTGCGGGAGCTTGGTCTCTTCTCCCTGGAGAGACGAAGGATGAGAGGTGACCTGATAGAGGTTTACAAGATGTTGAGAGGTCTGGGTAGGGTAGACTCTCAGAGGCTATTTCCAAGGACTGAAATGGTTGCTACGAGAGGACACAGGTTTAAGGTGCTGGGGGGTAGGTACAGAGGAGATGTCAGGGGTAAGTATTTCACTCAGAGGGTGGTGGGTGAATGGAATCGGCTGACGTCGGTGGTGGTGGAGGCAAACTCGTTGGGGTCTTTTAAGAGACTTCTGGATGAGTACATGGGATTTAATGGGATAGAACATAGAACATAGAACAGTACAGCACAGAACAGGCCCTTCGGCCCACGATGTTGTGCCGAGCTTTATCTGAAACCAAGATCAAGCTATCCCACTCCCTATCATCCTGGTGTGCTCCATGTGCCTATCCAATAACCGCTTAAATGTTTCTCAAGTGTCTGACTCCACTATCACTGCAGGCAGTCCATTCCACACCCCAACCACTCCCTGCGTAAAGAACCTACCTCTGATATCCGTCCTGTATCTCCCACCACGAACCCTATAGTTATGCCCCCTTGTAATAGCTCCATCCACCCGAGGAAATAGTCTTTGAACGTTCACTCTATCTATCCCCTTCATCATTTTATACACCTCTATTAAGTCTCCCCTCAGCCTCCTCCGCTCCAGAGAGAACAGCCCGAGCTCCCTCAACCTTTCCTCATATGACCTACCCTCCAAACCAGGCAGCATCCTGGTAAATCTCCTCTGCACTCTTTCCAGCGCTTCCACATCCTTCTTATAGTGAGGTGACCAGAACTGCACACAATATTCCAAATGTGGTCTCACCAAGGTCCTGTACAGTTGCAGCATAACCCCACGGCTCTTAAACTCCAACCCCCTGTTAATAAAAGCTAACACACTATAGGCCTTCTTCACAGCTCTATCCACTTGACTGGCAACCTTTAGAGATCTGTGGATATGGACCCCAAGATCTCTCTGTTCCTCCACAGTCTTCAGAACCCTAACTTTGACCCTGTAATCCACATTTAAATTTGTCCTACCAAAATGAATCACCTCACATTTATCAGGGTTAAACTCCATTTGCCATTTTCCAGCCCAGCTTTGCATCCTATCTATGTCTCTTTGCAGCCTACAACAGCCCTCCACCTCATCCACTACTCCACCAATCTTGGTGTCATCAGCAAATATACTGATCCACCCTTCAGCCCCCTCCTCTAAGTCATTAATAAAAATCACAAAGAGCAGAGGACCAAGCACTGATCCCTGCGGCACACCGCTCGCAACCTGTCTCCAATCCGAAAATTTTCCATCGACCACCACCCTCTGTCTTCGGTCAGACAGCCAGTTACCTATCCAATCGGCCAACTTTCCCTCTATCCCACACCTCCTCACTTTCATCATAAGCCGACCATGGGGGACCTTATCAAACGCCTTACTAAAATCCATGTATATGACATCAACTGCCCTACCTTCATCAACACACTTAGTTACCTCCTCAAAAAATTCTATCAAATTTGTGAGGCACGACTTGCCCTTCACGAATCCGTGCTGACTATCTCGGATTAATCCGCATCTTTCTAAATGGTCGTAAATCCCATCCCTAAGGACCCTTTCCATCAATTTACCAACCACCGAAGTAAGACTAACCGGTCTATAATTACCAGGGTCATTTCTATTCCCTTTCTTAAACAGAGGAACAACATTCGCCATTCTCCAGTCCTCTGGCACCATCCCCGTGGACAGCGAGGACCCAAAGATCAACGCCAAATGCTCTGCAATCTCATCCCTTGCCTCCCACAGAATCCTAGGATACATTTCATCAGGCCCAGGGGACTTATCGACCTTCAGTTTATTCAAAACTGCCAAGACATCCTCCCTCCGAACATCTATTTCCCCCAGCCTATTAGCCTGTAACACCTTCTCTTCCTCAAAAACATGGCCCCTCTCCTTGGTGAACACTGAAGAAAAGTATTCATTCATCACCTCGCCTATCTCTACTGACTCCATACACATGTTCCCACTACTGTCCTTGACCAGCCCTAACCTCACCCTGGTCATTCTTTTATTCCTCACATAAGAGTAAAAAGCCTTGGGGTTTTCCTTGATCCGACCCGCCAAGGACTTCTCATGTCCCCTCCTAGCTCTCCTCAGCCCCTTTTTCAGCTCATTCCTTGCTAACTTGTAACCCTCAATCGAGCCATCTGAACCTTGTTTCCTCATCCCTACATAAGCTTCCCTCTTCCTTTTCACAAGACATTCCACCTCTTTTGTGAACCATGGTTCCCTCACTCGGCCATTTCCTCCCTGCCTGACAGGAACATACCTATCAAGGACATCCAGTATTTGTTCCTTGAAAAAGTTCCACTTTTCATTAGTTCCTTTCTCTGACAGTTTCTGTTCCCAACATATGCCCCCTAATTCTTGCCTAATCGCATCATAATTACCTCTCCCCCAATTGTAAACCTTGCCCTGCCGTACGGCCCTATCCCTCTCCATTGCAATAACAAAAGACACCGAATTGTGGTCACTATCTCCAAATTGCTCTCCCACAACCAAATCTAACACTTGGCCCGGTTCATTTCCCAGTACCAAATCCAATGTGGCCTCACCTCTAGTCGGCCCATCCACATATTGTGTCAGGAAACCCTCCCGCACACACTGCACAAAAACTGCCCCATCCAAACTATTTGACCTACAAAGGTTCCAATCAATATTTGGAAAGTTAAAGTCCCCCATGACAACTGCCCTGTGACCCCCACACATATCCATAATCTGCTTAGCAATTTCTTCCTCCACATCTCTATTACTATTTGCGGGCCTATAGTAAACTCCTAGCAACGTGACCGCTCCTTTCCTATTTCTAACTTCAGCCCATATTACCTCAGTGTGCAGATCCCCCACGATTGGGGGCGATAGATAGGCTTTGAGGTGGGGATGTGATCGATTGAGGGCGATAGATAGGCCTAGAGGTGGGGATGTGATCGGCGCAACTTGTGGGCCGAAGGGCCTGCTTGTGCTGTGGCTTTCTATGTTCTATGTTCTATGTTTGTTTTTATAGCCTTCCCAATCTTCTGACATCCCACTACTCTTTGCCACATTATAGGCTCTCTCTTTTGCCTTGATGCATTCCCTGACTTCCTTTGTCAGCCATGGCTGCCTAATCCCCCCACTGATAACCTTTCTTTTGTTTCGGATGAACCTCTGCACTGTGTCCTCAATTACTCCCAGAAACTCCTGCCATTGCTGTTCTACTGTTTTTCCAATAATGAATCACAATCTCAGATCAATAGACGGCAATGTTTCAAAACTTGATCAAAATCTGAGAACAAGAGACTGCAATGTTTCAATACTGGATCAGAATCTGGGAACGATAGACATGGATTTAATAATACTGGACCAGAATCTGAGAACAATAGACTGAAATGTTCCAAGACTGGATCATAATCTGAGAACAATGCACTGCAATGTTCCAATACCGGATCAGAATATGCGAACAATAGATTGTAATGTCCCAATACTGGATCAGAATCTGAGAACAATGGACTGCAATGTTCCAATAAAGGATCCTAATCTGAGAACAAAGGACGGTAATGTTTCAATAATAGATCAGAATCTGAGAACAATGGACTGTAACGTTTCAATAAAGGATCATAATCTGAGAACAGTACTCTAAAGTTCAAATACGGGATCAGAATCTGACATCAAAAGATGGTAATGTTTCAATAATTGATCAGAATCTGAGAACAATGGACTGTAATGTTCCAATAAAGGATCATAATCTGAGATCAATGGACATTAATGTTCCAATATTGGATCAGAATCTGAGATCAATAGACTGTCATGTTGCACTAAAAGATCATAATTTGAGAACAATAGACTGCAATGTTCGAATACTGGACCCTTGGAGGACGAGAGGGGGGAGTTAATAGTGGGAAATGAGGATATGGCTGAGTCTTTAAATAAGTTTTTTGTGTCGGTCTTCACGGTGGAGGACACAAATAGTTTGCCAAATATTAACGATAGAGGGTTGGCAGCAGGAGAAATACTTAATACAATTAATGTTACCAGAGAGGCAGTGCTGGGTAGACTAATGGGACTGAAGGTGGATAAGTCCCCGGGTCCGGATGGAATGCATCCCAGGGTATTGAAAGAAATGTCAGAGGTAATAGTGGATGCGTTAGTGATTATTTATCAAAACTCGTTGCATTCTGGGGTAGTGCCGGTTGATTGGAAAACGGCTAATGTTACGCCGCTGTTTAAAAAAGGAAGGAGACAAAAGGCGGGTAACTATAGGCCGGTCAGCTTAACGTCTGTAGTAGGGAAAATGCTGGAATCCATTATTAAAGAGGAGATAGCAGGGCATCTGGATAGAAATGGTTCGATCAATCAGACGCAGCATGGATTCATGAGGGGAAAGTCGTGCTTGACGAACATGTTGGATTTTTATGAAGATGTGACTAGGGCGGTTGATGGAGGAGAACCGGTGGATGCGGTGTTTTTGGATTTCCAAAAGGCGTTTGATAAGGTGCCCCATAAAAGGCTACTGAAGAAGATTAGGGCACACGGAGTTGGGGGTAGTGTGTTAAAGTGGATTGGGGACTGGCTATCCGACAGGAAGCAAAGAGTCGGAATAAATGGGTGTTTTTCTGGTTGGAGGAAGGTAACTAGTGGCGTGCCGCAGGGATCGGTACTCGGGCCGCAACTATTTACCATTTATATAGATGATCTGGAGGAGGGGACGGAGTGTAGGGTAACGAAGTTTGCAGACGACACAAAGATAAGTGGAAAAGTGAATCGTGTGGAGGACGGAGAAGATCTGCAGAGAGATTTGGACAGGCTGAGTGAGTGGGCGAGGATATGGCAAATGGAGTATAACGTTGAGAAATGCGAGGTTATACACTTTGGAGGAAATAATAACAAATGGGATTACTATCTCAATGGAAACAAATTAAAACATGCTACCGTGCAAAGGGACCTGGGGGTCCTTGTGCATGAGACGCAAAAGCCCAGTCTGCAGGTACAACAGGTGATCAAGAAGGCAAATGGGATGTTGGCCTATATTGCGAAGGGGATAGAATATAAAAGCAGGGATGTCTTGATGCACCTGTACAGGGCATTGGTGAGGCCGCAGCTGGAATACTGTGTGCAGTATTGGTCCCCTTATATGAGGAAGGATATATTGGCATTGGAGGGAGTGCAGAGAAGGTTCACCAGGTTGATACCGGAGATGAGGGGTTTGGATTATGAGGAGAGGCTGAGGAGATTGGGTTTGTACTCGTTGGAGTTTAGAAGGATGAGGGGGGATCTTATGGAGACTTATAAGATAATGCGGGGGCTGGATAGGGTGGAGGCGGAGAGATTCTTTCCACTTAGTAAGGAAGTTAAAACTAGAGGACACAGCCTCAAAATAAAGGGGGGTCGGTTTAAGACAGAGTTGAGGAGGAACCTCTTCTCCCAGAGGGTGGTGAATCTCTGGAATTCTCTGCCCACTGAGGTGGTGGAGGCTACCTCGCTGAATATGTTTAAAGCGCGGATGGATGGATTCCTGATCGGTAAGGGAATTAAGGGTTATGGGGATCAGGCGGGTAAGTGGTACTGATCCACGTCAGATCAGCCATGATCTTATTGAATGGCGGGGCAGGCTCGAGGGGCTAGATGGCCTACTCCTGCTCCTATTTCTTATGTTCTAATCTGAGACCAACAGACTGGAATGTTCCCATAATGTATCAGAATCTGAGAACGATAGACTGGAATGTTCCAATACCGCATCAGGATCTGGGAATAATAGAACGGGATGTTACAATACTGGATCAGAATCTGACAACAATAGACTGGAATGTTAGAACATAAGAACATCAGAAATAAGAGCAGGAGTAGGCCATCGAGCCCCTCAAGCCTGCTCCGCCATTCAATAAGATCATGGCTGATCTGATAGTGGGTTCAGTTCCACTTACCCGCCCGCTCCCCATAACCCTTAATTCCCATAATGGTTAAAAATCTATCTATCTGTGACTTAAACACATTTAACGAGGTAGCCACGACTGCTTCATTGGGCAGAGAATTCCAAAGATTCACTCCGCTCTGGGAGAAGAAGTTCCTCCTCAACTCTGTTCTAAATTGACTCCCCCATATTTTGAGCCTATGCCCCCTAGTTCTTGTTTACATTGGAAGTGGAAATAACCTCGCTTCTTCTACCCTGTCTAGCCCCTTCATTGTCATATATGTATCTAAAAGATCTCCCCTCAACCTTCTCAACTCCAATGAGTACAGGCCCAGTCTACTCAAACTCTCCTCATAAGCTGACCCCCTCATCTCCGGAATCGACCTGGTGAACCTTCTCTGTCCCGCCTCCAAAGCTAATATATCCTTTCTTAAATAAGGGGACCAAAACTGTACACAGTACTGTAAGTGCGGCCTCTCCAGTACCCTGTACTGCTGCAGCATGACCTCCCTGCTTTTATACTCCATCCCTCTCGCGATAAAGGCCAACATTCCATTTGCCTTCTTGATCACCTGCTGCACCTGCAAACTGAGTTTTTGTGATTCATGCACAAGGACCCCCAGGTCCCTCTGCACAGTAGCATGTTGTAATTCTTCACCGTTTAAATAAGAGTCCATTTTACTATTATTCCTTCCAAAGTGGATAGCCTCACACTTACCAACGTTATACTCCATCTGCCAGATCCTTCCCCACTAACTTAGCTGATCCAAATCTCTCTGCAGACTCTTTCTTTCCTCCACGCGATTTGCTTTCCCACTCATCTTTGTGTCATCCGCAAACTTTGTTACCCGACACTCGCTCCCCTCCTCCAGATCGTCTCTGTATATGGTAAATCGTTGAGGCCCCAGCACTAATCCCTGCGGCATGCCACTACTCATTGATTGCCAACCGGAAAAGCACCCATTTATTCCGACTCTCTGCTTTCTGTTAGATAGCCAATCCTCAATCCACGCTAACACTTTATCCCCAACTCCGTGTACCTTTATCTTATGCAGCAACCTTTTGTGAGGCACCTGATCGAATGCCTTCTGGAAATCTATTTACACAACATCCACCGGTTCCCCTCTGTCAACTGCACTCGTCGCATCCTCAAAAAATTCCAGTAAATTAGTCAAACATGGCTTTCCCTTCAAGAATCCATGCTGCGTCTGCTTGATTGAACCATTCTTTTCCAGGTGTCCTGTTATTTCTTCCTTAATGATAGATTCCAGCATTTTTCCAACTACGGATGTTAGGCTAATCGGCCTGTAGTTACCTGCCTTTTGTCTACCTCCTTTTTTAAACAGTGGCGTTACATTAGCTGTTTTCCAATCAGCTGGCACCTCCCCAGAGTCCAGTGAATTTTGAAAAATTACAACTAATGAATTTGCTATTACTTCTGTTGTTTCTTTTTGTACGCTGGGATGCATTCCATCCGGACCAGGAGACTTGCCTACCTTTAGTTCCATTAGCCTACCTCTTTAGTAATAGTGATCGTTTTAAGGTCCTCATCCCCGACAGTCCCGGGTAAGGGCAGAAGTTGTTTTTTGTAGTTTAGTTAGGGTATCATGATTGGCATAGGTTTGGAGGGCCGAAGGGCCTGTTCCTGTGCTGTACTTTCCCTTGTTCTTTGTTGATTATTGACTACCTTGGATGACACCCTCAGGATGTAGTCTCCTTTACTGACAACTGTGCTTACATTATCATCAAAATGGTCTCACGAATGGACCCTGAGGAAGGGTCACACAGACGTGAAACATTGGCTCTATTCTCTCTCCACAGATACTGTCAGACCTGCTGAGATCTCCCAGCATTTTCTGTTTTTGTATTCATTTACTGACTCCATTTGCTTTCATTCCCACGCAGCGTTCTCCTGTTCAGTTGACATGTAAATGTTGAAATGTTCAGCAAACTGCTGGTTAATTCCGGGAAATATTAAGGCAAGTCCCCGAAAAATACATCATTCCTCAATCCATCTCGCGCCAGCTGCCCCATCCGTTACGTCTCTCCTATACATTGCAACAACCCTTTCTTCATCCTCGCCAAGAGTATCGTCACCTTGGCTCATTCCTGTGCCAGGTCACAAGCTCCGCATGAAGCCAAGAGGCGGAGAACCAGTTGGGAGCAGCACACTTGTTTATAAAGCGAGAATTCACAATAAAGGAGACGCTGAGTTTCAGAATTTACCATCATGTGGACGTTCCAGAGCATCATCCTTCTGTTTGGACTGCTGGATAAAGTCATGGGGGAGTAGGGACTTCGAGGGCCGAAGGGCCTGTTCCGGTGCTGTACTTTCCTTTGTTCTTTGTATGTATGGGTGACATGGTGGCACAATGGTTAGCACTGCTGCCTCACAGCGCCAGAGACCCGGGTTTGATCCCCGGTTTGGGTCACTGCCTGTGCGGAGTCTGCACGTTCTCCCCGTGTCTGCATGGGTTTCCTCCGGGTGCTCCGGTTTCCTCCCACAGATCAGAAGACATGCTGTTTAGTTGCATTGATCATGCTAAATCCTCCCTCAGTGTACCCGAACAGGCGCCGGAGTGTGGCAACTAGGAGATTATCACAGCAACTTCACTGCAGTGTTAATGTGAGCCTACTTGTTACATGAATAAATAAGCTTTAGAAACTTGACCAGCGCTGTGTGAAAAGCAGAGAATGCCTGTCTTACACCATTGTATCAGTCACATTCTCAAAGGGGCCACACATTCAAAAGGAAATCCACGCACCTCATGCTAAACAGTAACTTGTGGGCAGGAAATGCAGCCTTGGCACAGTCACCATCTCGTACCAGGACTACATTTATAATGAAATGAAATATGAGCTTTACTAAAAATTGTACATCTTTTAAACAAAACGAAACAGTCCAGTGACTAAGCTGGGGCATCATACTCTGCTGCACAGATTGGCAACAGGGCTTCCCTCAGCACCCCTCGTGCTGATGTTGCTGTTATTGCTTTCATCAGAGGGCATGGAACAAGTAACATCTGACTCGATAATTCATGGAAGCCGAAAGTACAGAACACAACTGCATTCTTTGTCAGAAAGGCACCTGGATTGAGCTTTGCACCATGGGGTTAGTGCTCCCTCACAGCGCCAGGGATCCTGGTTCGAATCCGACCTTGGGTCACTCCAAGTGTGGAGTTGGCACATTCTCTCCGTGTCTTCATGGGTTAACTCCAGGGGCTCCACTTTCCTCCCACAGTCCAAAGATGTGCAGGTTGGGTGCATTGGCCGTGCTAAAAATTGCCCGTTATTGTCAGGGAGACTATCAGCGTGGATGCGTGGGGTTACGGAAATAGGGCCTGGGTGGGATTGTGGTCAGTACAGACTCATCATAAATTGTATCATAGAAACCCAACAGTGGGAAAGAGGCCATTCGGCCCATCGAGTCTGCACCAACAACAATCCCACCCAGGCCCTATCCCCATAACCCCACATATTTACCCCACGAACACCTCTAATGTACACATTCTGGACACGAAGGGAAAATTTAGCCTATAATTCACCTCACTGATAGTCTCAATAGATTACAATTATATCGTCTCTTTAATGTAATTAAACAGAACGTAATGAAAAACATGAAACATATTTCTAATCTGAATTTCTCATCACAATGAAACACAATTTTCATTGAAAATTGGGGATGAAGTGGAAATGATCGAGAGCTTCAGGTTTCTAGGTGTCCAGATCACCAACAACCTGTCCCGATCCCTCCACACATTTGCTACAGTTAAGAAAACCCACCAACGCTTGTACTTCCTCAGGAGGCTCAGGAAATTTGGCATGTCCCCTACGACTCCCAACAACTTTTACAGATGCATCATAGAAAGCATTCTTTCTGGTTGTATCACAGTTCCTGCTCTGCCCAAGGCTGCAGGAAACTATAAAGGGTCATGAACAATGCCGAATCCATCACTCAAACCAGCCTCCCACCCATTGACTCTGTCTACACTTACTGCTGCGTCGGGAAAAGCAGCCGGTATAATCAAGGACCCCACGCACCCCGGATATTCTCTCTTCCACCTACTTCCATCGGGGAAAAGATACAAAAGTCTAAGGCCATGGACCGACGGACGCGACTGCAGCTTCTTCCCTGCTGCCATCAGACTTTTGACTGGACCCATCTTATATTAATTAGGTTACCATATATAATATATATATATAGATACTATATATATGTATATATATATATAATGTAATACCTTATTATTATATTAAGTTGATATTTCTCTAGCTATGATGGTAACACGACATTCTGCATCCTCTCCTTTTTGAAGGGTATGCTTTGTCAGTATAGCTTGCAAGAAACAATGTTTTTCACTGTATACTGATACATGTGACAATAATAAAACAAATCAAATCCAATCACTGCTCCTTCACAGCGCCAGCATTGCAGTGTGTTGTTTGTTTTCTCACCTGTAATTGATTACTCTAATAGGTTGCTCTGCCGAGTCTCAGGAGTGTTTCTGCTGTGTATTAAAGAGAAGACCTTCAGTGTGAGACCTCAGTAAATGGCCATGGTTTACGCCACGGGCAGACAGAAGCCAGAGGGTGGTTGTAGAGAGTTGTTTTTCAAACTGGAGGCCTGTGACCAGTGGTGTGCCTCAGTGATCAGTGCTGGGTCCACTGTTATTGTCATTTACAAAAAACGATTTGGATGAGAATATAGGGGGCATGGCTAGTAAGTTTGCAGATGACACCAAGATTGGTGGCATAGTGGACAGTGAAGAAAGATATCTCCAATTGCAGCTGGATCTTGATCAACTGGCCAGTGGGCGGACGAATGGCAGATGGAGTTTAATTTAAATAAATGTGAGCTGATGCATTTTGGTAGATTGAACCAGGGCACGACTTACTCAGTTAATGGTAGGGCGTTGGGGAGAGTTACAGAACAAAGAGATCAAGGAGTAAATGTACATAGCTCCTTGAAAGTGGAGTCATAGGTGGACACAGTGGTGAAGAAGGCATTCGACATGCTTGGCTTTATCGGTCAGAACATTGAATATAGTAGTTGGGACGTCTTGTTGAAGTTGTATAAGACATTGGTAAGGGCACACGTGGAATACTGTGTGCAATTCTGGTCATGTTATTACAGAAAGGATATTATTAAACTAGAAAGAGTACAGAAAAGATTTACTGGGTTGCTACTGGGACTTGATGGATTGAGTTATAAGGGAGAGGCTGAATAGACTGGGACTTTTTCCCCTGGAGCGTAGGAGGCTGAGGGGTGATCTTATAGAGGTCTATCAAATAATGAGGGGCACAGATCAGCTAGATAGTCAATATCTTTTCCCAAAGGTAGGGGAGTCTAAAACTAGACGGCATAGTTTTAAGGTGAGAGGGGAGAGATACAAAAGTGTCCAAAGGGGCAAATCTTTCACACAGAGGGTGGCGAGTGTTTGGAACGAGCTGCAAGAGGTAGTAATAGAGGCGGGTACAATTTTATCTTTTGAAAAGCATTTACATAGTTACATGTGTATAATGGGTATAGAGGGCTACAGGGCACATCCGGGCAATTGGGATTAGTTTAGGGGTTTAAAAAAAAAGGGCGGCAAGGACAGGTTGGGCCGAAGGGCCTGTTTCCATGCTGTAAACCTCTCTGACTCTATGACACCATCGCTTCTCTCAGAAAACACACTGATCCACTATCGGTCAAGCTGGAGCCAGTTACTATCCTATTCTCGCTGCCATTGGAGTTCCTGGTGGGTGATTGCAACAGATTAAAATGGATTTATTCGTGTCACAAGCGGGCTTACATTAACACTACAATGAAGTTACTGTGAAAATCCCCTAGTCGCCCCCCTTGGCTCCTGTTCGGGTACACTGAGGGAGAATTTCGCATGGCCAATGCAACTAACCAGCACGTCTTTCAGACTGTGGAAGGAAACCGGAGGAAACCCACGCAGACATGGGGAGAACCTGCAGACTCTGCACAGGCAGTGGCCCAAGCCGGGAACTGAACCCGGTCCCTTGTTTTTGAGGCAGCAGCGCTGTCCACTGTGTCACCGCTCCACCCAAAAAAGAGGATACATGACGTCTGCTATGAGGAGGCTCCCTCCCATCACCTCCTAACTTTGGAGAGAGTGAAGTTGCTCCCCGGAGCAGAATACCTGGGCTGATGGAACGGCAGTGGTTCCCTCCTGACCAGAGTGACGGCTCATGGGACCACAGACCCGACCAGCTTCTATAGCTACTGAGGTGTGATGAGGGGCTGCCAGTGATTAGTCTTTGCTGGAATATTACTGTTCAACTTTGTCAGTCGGGGTATAGATTACAAAAGCAGAGAGGTCATGATGGAGTTGTATTAGAGGGATGAGCGTTGGCGAGGCCACGGCTGGAGTACTGTGTACAAATTTGGTTGAATTTTTCGAAGGGGCAACCAGGAAGGTAGATGAGGGCAGTGCAGTTGATGTTGTCTATAGACTTTAGCAAAGGCCGTTGACAATGTACCACATGGTAGGTTGTTGAATAAGGTTAAAACTCACGGGATCCAGGGTGAGGTAACTAAATTGATAGGAAATTGGCTTCATGACAGAAGCCAGAGGGTTGTAGAGGGTTGTTTTTCAAACTGGAGGCCTGTGACCAGCGGAGTGCCTCAGGGATCAGTGCTGGGTCCACTGTTATTTGTCATTTATATTAATGAGTTGGATGAGAATTTAGGAGGGATGGTTAGCAAGTTTGCAGATGATACCAAGATTGGTGGTATAGTGGACAGTGAAGAAGGTTATCGCAGATTGCAACGAGATCTTGATCAATTTGGCCAGTGGGCTGACGAATGGCAGATGGAGATTAATTTAGATAAATGGGAGGTGATTAATTTTGGTAGATTGAACCACGGTAGGACTTACTCAGTTAATGGTAGGGCATTTGGGAGAGTGAAAGAACAAAGACATCGAAGGGTACACGTTCATAGCTCCTTGAAAGTGGAGTCACAGGTGGATAAGGTAGTGAAGGAGGATTTTCCCAGAGCAGAAGTGGTGATCACGGGCTCAAGGAAAGAGGGGCGAAGTATAACTCAGGATGTTGCCTGGTATGGAGGGTCTTTGCTATGAGGAGAGATTTGGTAGACTGGGGTTGTTCTCCTTGGAAAGACGGAGAATGAGGGGAGATCTAATACTGGTGTACAAGATTATGAAGGGTATAGATAGGGTGAACAGTGGGAAGCTTTTTCCCAGATCGGAGGTGACGATCACGAGGGGTCACGGGCTCAAGATGAGAGGGGCGAAGTATAACTCGGATATCAGAGGGACGTTTTTTACACAGAGGGTGGTGGGGGCCTGGAATGCGCTGCCAAGTAGGGTGGTGGATGCAGACACGCTGACATCGTTTAAGACTTACATGGATAGTCACATGAGCAGCCTGGGAATGGAGGGATAAAAACGATTGATCTAGTTGGACCAAGGAGCGGCATAGGTTTGGAGGGCCGAAGGGCCTGTTTCCTGTGCTGTACTGTACTTTGATTTTTGTTCTTTGAAGGCATTCCGCATGCTTGGTTTCATTGGCCAGAACATTGAATACTGGATTTGGGACGTCTTGTTGAAGTTGTACAAGACATTAAACATAGAAACATAGAAACCCTATAGTACAGAAAGAGGCCATTCGGCCCATCGAGTCTGCACCGACCACAATCCCACTCAGGCCCTACCCCCATATTGCTACATATTTACCCACTAACCCCTTTAACCTACACATCCCAGGACACTAACGGGCAATTTTAGCGTGGACAATCAACCTAACCCGCTCATCTTTGGACTGTGGGAGGAAACCGGAGCACCCGGAGGAAACCCACGCAGACACAAGGAGAATGTGCAAACTCCACACAGACAGTGACCCAAGCCGGGAATCGAACCCAGGTCCCTGGAGCTGTGAAGCAGCAGTGCTAACCATTGTGCTACCGTGCCACACTTGGAATACCGTGTACAGTTCTGGTCACCCTATTAGGGAAAGGATATTATTAAACTAGAAAGAGTGCAGAAAATATTTATTAGAATGCTACTGAGCCTTGATGGTTTGAGTTAGAAGGAGAGTCTGGATAGACTGGGACCTTTTTCCCTGGAACGCAGTAGGTTCAGGGGTGATCTTACAGATTTTTATAAAATAATGAGAGGCATAGATGAGCTAGAGAGTCAACATCATTTCCCAAAGGTGAGAGAGTCTAAAACTAGAGGGCATAGGTTTAAGGTGAGACAGGAGAGATACAAAAGTTTCCAGAGGGGCAACCTTTTCACTCAGAGGTTGGTGAGTGTCAGGAGCAAGGTGCCAGTGGTCGTAGTAGAGGCGGGTGCAATTTTGTATTAAAAAAAAACATTTAGAAAGTTGCATGGGTAAGATGGGTATAGAGGGATATGGGCCAAATGCGGGCAATTGGGGCTAGTTTAGTGGTAAAAATTGGGCGGCATGGACAAGTTGGGCCGAAGGGCCTATTTGCATGCTGTAAACCTCGATGACTCATCCACCCTTTATTCTCCACTCTCATCCAAACCAGCTGAAAGAACCTCAAAGCTGAGTGGGATTGTGGTCGGTGCAGACTCAATGGGCCGAATGGCCTCTTTCTGTACTATAGGGTTTCTATGTTTCTATGTTTAATGTCTTGTACAACTTCAAGAAGACGTCCCAAATCCAGTATTCAATGTTCTGGCCAATGAAACCAAGCATGCGGAATGCATTCAAAGAACAAAAATCAAAGAACAGTACAGCACAGGAAACAGGAGGTTAAAGTCCGACAGGTTTATTTGGTAGCACTGTTGTACAATTGCAGTCGCTGACACTTCTGCACTCCTGTCCTTTGGGTTCCCTGACCTACCTCAGCAGCCGTCACATCCTCCTGTCCCTGACCACTTTCCAAACTGGAAAGTTTTTTCTGAAGCCATGTGACCGCCTCCTGAAACAAAGCTTCCAGGTAAAACTCTCCCTCCCTGACATGTTGCAGTGTCAAACTCCAGCTGAATGTCTCTGAGCCGAAGCTCCTCAAGCCGCAGATACTTACTGCAGACATACTTGCTCTGAATAACACCAGTATCCATGAGCACCCACATACTGCAGTCATCACACATCAACTGTCCTGATATACTTCTGATCTTAAACTAATGACTTAATTATTTCATTCAGTTATTTATTTTAGATATTAATAAATCTTATCGCAAAGTGCAGGACAAATTTCAACCTTGGGAAAATGGACCTTGACCACTTACTAGATATTCACCAACAGCTCGCCACCTCCCTGTAGAAAAGCAGAAACCAATTCCCACAGGAAAAAACGTTAGAACATACTCCCCACAAGGACCGACAAACAGACAACAGGAAACTACTGGATGCTGAATGAATAGAGTTTTACAACGTATCAGTTTATCAGCACTACCTTACATCCTCATCTCGAAACTAAATGCTCAGTCAGTCTCACTGTTGTCCCTTCAAATCCATGTCTCACTCTCACCCTGCGCAAACACTGTCTTTGTTTTCACTCCACTCAATGCATTTCCCACTCTCACAATTCACTATTTTCAACCCTTTCAATAAAGAGTGAGCAGAACTGCAGGGAAGGAAGAGGACAGGATGTGATCCTCCAGTGACAGGCACCTTAACAAGCATTGGCAATGCATGTCCTCCTGCTCCACTGTGGGGGAGGCCTTGTTACCAGGGGCTGCAGACATCAGCAAGACCTGCCATGAAAGTCTGAGCCTCTTGATTCAGCTTGATTGTGTGGACCTGGTGCTCACACATGTCATCATCAGAGGTTCAAGGTGCTTCCGTGGTGTGGTGAGACAGTCGGGAAGTGCATATCAAGGTGAGTGATGCCCTGGACATCTGTCTCAGTAAAATATCTTCAGGCCTGATACAATTGTCAGACATTTATTTTGATACTAAAACTCTGTAGATCACATCGATTTGGTTTCCACAACCCGTGTGCCTCTATTGATTGGTCATTTTTAGCAGCCGAGCATTCAGCTTGTTGACACCGAAATATAACTCAGCATTAAATACAGAAATCAAGCAAATAATCCCCCAATCACCGGGGCTGAGGCAGGTAAGAGGAAAATGCTGCATTAGCAGCAGAATGAACCGGGTTTTACAATGAACAGGTACTGGATCCCGTATCGGAGGCGCTGGGGACTGGATCTGTTCCAGAATTGTGGATTTGGAATTCTGGATCGCGTGCTTGTAAAACACAGAGAATCAGTGAGAAATAAAGACCCTGAGGCTTTTCTAATTTAATTATTATACTTTTATTATTTCATAATTTTACATATTGCATTGCAACCGAGGGAGAGGCAGCTGTCACACTGACAGATGCTGTGAGAATTGAAGGTTCGGGCTGATTTGGCAGATTTTGTGCCCTATCTGCTGGGTTGATAAAACATGGAGAAGGAATGAGAAATAAAGACGACAAGGCTTTTAGCTCATTCTTGTACATTTATTATCTCATCATTTTACAACTCAAATTACAGATCCACTGAGGAAGAGACAGCTGCCATTCAGACACAGGCTGTGAATGTTGACAGTTCAGGGTTTAATGTGTGTCTTTTAAACATGTCCTGCAGCTTAAATTGTTTCAAGGACATGGGGTTTTCTTTCCGAAACACCTCTTGTCTCTTTTAGACCCACATAATATACTGCTCTGTAATGAAGCTCTTCTGATCGATGCCATGAATCAATTCCTCCGTGATCCTTATTCACCTGTCAATAGACAGATTTATCTTCATCATCACCGCTCTCATTCTCTTTATTCTTGGTCAAGACCATGGTGTCTATTCCATTGTGTGGAACTTGGCAGTGAATTTCAGCATTGTTGCCAATATTACAGAATCCTCAACATCTTCTTCATCCAACAGCTGGGCTTCAGCACAGGAAAGTCTTTCAAAAATACCAGCAATATTTACAAAATATCTTTCTTCTCGGACACACGGACACCGTTAAATTCAGGTTTAATTTCTACATCACCAATCAAGGAAATTTCTGGAAGATGGCAGGAAAATGCTGCATTTCTCACAGATGGGAGAGGATTTTACAATGTACAGGTACCAGACCCCATACCTGGGATGTCTTGGATCCAACATGTTCTGATCTTGTGGATTTGGCAGATTTTGGGCTCTTTGTGGCGTGCTTATAAAACATGGAGAAGGAATGAGAAATAGAGACGACAAGGCGTTTAGTTCATTATTTTACATTTATTATTTCATAATTTTACAACTCAAATTACACAACCACCGAGGATGAGATATCGACCGGACTGAGACAGGCTGTGAATATTGAAGGTTCAGGCACTGACTACACCGTTTAAACATGTCCTGTAGTTTATGGATTCTGGTTTCTGGATGGCATGCTGATAAAACACGGAGAAGGAATGAGAAATAAATACTTTTATTTCATTATTGTACTTTTATTATTTCATAATTTTACAACTCAAAATGCATATCATCTGAGGAAGAGAAAGCAGGTCTTTCACATCTGCTAATTGATCTTTAGCAACGTTTTCTCCTCAGAGAGATGAAAAGCTCTAAATTCAGGTTTAATTTCACCATCACCATTTAAGAACATGGGAAATGGCTTGAGGTTGTGCCTTCCATTTATCAAACTACCTTGGGGTACCGTTGGCCCAGCCTTGGCAGCACTGCAGAGTGCATGGTTCACATTGAATACTACTTGGAATTCCCTCCCACCCAAGCCTCTGTTCAATGCAATGAGCATTTTGTGCATGAATTCAGCCTTGTATCTGGTCGCGATTGCCCGCAAAATGCATTGATCCTTGGGCTGAATGGAGGACACACATTTGGGCAGAAAATAAGTTCTGAAAACAATGTTCCTAATGAGGACATAATAACCATGCAGCTCTCAGGAACCCCCAGAGACCAACACTGAACCCTGGCTTCAGGGACAAAATGGCTCTCGGACCAATCAAGGGAAATTGGTTGAGGCATCCATGTGCACTGATTGATTGGCCTTGTAAACAACAGGGAAGACTCTGATCCCTTTGAACAATGTAATCTTCTGACTGTTGCCAATAACACATGTTCACATGCCCTGCTCTTTGACCTTCTTCCAATATTATCATGGAAAATTCATCCAAGTATGTCTCTGCAGCTTCATGATCAGTGAAGGTTTCTTCACCATATACTTTCAGCACACACACACCATGGCAGTTTGTAAACTTGTTCTGCCACCCTGACGCTCAATAACATGGTGTTGTTAGGCCCAGTTCTTTATGGAACACTTTCGCTTTGGCCATGGTAATGGATATGTTGCACTCTGACAGTGTATGATTCACTCTAATAACACTTTGTCTACATGGACAGTCTTTAACTGATGGAGGGTTTTCCTATTATCCATTAATTTGGGCACATCACTGTCAGAATAACATTTAATTTCTCCATTTGCTTCTTCAGATCATAAATGGGTGATGTCCCGACACCATTCTATTTGCTTAAGAAGTTCATGGACATCAGGAGGTCAGGAAAGTGCGTGACGTAACTCGCTCAGGAGCCGAGACTCACACTCTTACTTTCCCAGCATTTCCCAGCACAACTGGATAGTAGGGCGGCATGGTAGCACAGTGGTTAGCACTGTTGCTTCACAGCTCCAGGGACCTGGGTTCGATTCCCGGCTTGGGTCACTGTCATTGTGTGAGTTTGCACATTCTCCTCGTGTCTGCGTGGGTTTCCTCCGGGTGCTCCGGTTTCCTCCCACAGTCCAAAGATGTGCGGGTTATTTTGATTGGCCACACTAAATTGTCCTTAGTGTCCTGAGAAGCGTAGGTTAGAGGGATTAGTGGGTAAATATGTAGGGATATGGGGGTCGGGCCTGGGTGGGATTGTGGTCGGTGCAGATTCGATGGGCCGAATGGCCTCTTTCTGTGCTGTAGGGTTTCCATGATTCTATGAACTCCACAAAACAACACCCCTTACACCTGCATTCATTCCTGTCTCTCCAGACACTTCCTCACATCCTAATCTGAAAAGCCAAGTGCCCACTCAGCCACATCATTGTGTCATCACAGCCATGTCTCACTCTCACCCTGCACTAACACTGACTTTGTCTTCACTCCACTCAATGCATTTCTCACTCTCACAATTCTCTATTTCCATCCCTTTCAGTTTGACTAACAAGTTCTCCTACTTCACATATTTATCTAACTTTCCTGTAAAATTTGCAATGTTCTCATCCCTCAACCATTCCCAGTGACACAGCATTTAGATAGAGGTCGGTGGGAAGGTAGCTACAGACCGTCAATTATAAATAAATTAAAGGATGTAGAGCTGCACTGAGAAAAAAGACTGGGACACAGAGGATGATGCCGTGAGGAGAATTTCAATTGTCCTCCATTCCTCCTTAGCTTTTTACAGACAATGATTGGTCTTGGGTTGGGATTCGATCTCTCTTCTAATTAATCCACTTGCCTTTGATACTTCATTTCTCATGATTTCACTCTGTGGCAGTTTGGTCAAAACCCCATTTCTTCGCACGCATCCTGACACGAACCATGTACCTGTAGCAGAAGAAGCAATTAGACACAGAAAATACTGGACAGTAACAAGTATAACAACAGGTATTTTATAGCTTCCCTCA